>NC_068356.1:62173929-62311429 GCF_020536995.1 Dreissena polymorpha
AACAGAAAACAAGTATTTAAAGTATTTACCGACCCTTTATCTTGCCATTGAGGCAAGTCTTCTGAAAAATTTATTGAACCGTGTGGGTATTTACTAGCTCTGTTTAAGCTGGGACGCCAGCTGCTACTGCTTAGTAATGATTTGTTTTCTTTTTTGCAGGGCAATGCTAGCCTCGTTTGCCAGATCGATCACGAACACGAGACAGTGTCTACCTTCGAGCAGCAGTATGTGGACGCCATCAAGGCGCTGTGGGCAGATAGCGGTATACAGGAATGCTACGACAGGCGGAGGGAATATCAGCTGACAGACTCTGCTAAATAGTATGTCTGCAACTTGTTTAAGAAAGAGTTATTCAAAGAAAATAGAACTAATTAAAGCTGTTTTTGTCAAAACATTTGTATTTTAAAAATTGAGTATTGACGAAATATAACTCTTCATTTAATCAACTGAAGATATAAATACACAAGATCTCAGGGTAGTGATATTGTGTGTTTTTTGTCGAATGTGTAGCCGACATTCACCCTCATTCTCAATCTCGGGCATTCGGCTCCATTCCCAAACTCAAAAAAATTAGTTTACCCCAATGACAGCCTTAGATTAGCAATGTATGGTTTTCATAAATATGGCACAATTATTTTTGTTAAATGCAACATTTAATAAGTTGAACTATTGTAATCTTATATCAATAACGATTGTATTTTCATTTTTAATGTAATTGTTAGCAAACACAGCACTAATTTCCCAAAATAACTCATAATGACGCCATTTTTCACAATTCCAAGTGTCCCGGACCCATTCAAAAATGCAGAAAAACTCTACAGGGTTTTCATTAAGACTAGAGAGTTGCAGAGGTTTATTGGAGCAAAAAATGTCGCAACGTAAACAAAACCATTTTGTCACTTAATCCCCCATGTCATTTGTAGCAATAATTCAATACACTGTATGACATTAATATCATGGGCACTATTATAACATGTAAATAGTTATATAAAGTACAAGACGTTACTTATTTTTTCACAATTATCTTTGTTTATATACAATAAAGAAAAACAATCATTCGACAAACAACATAAATACCAAACATCGTCATATATAATGCCAAAATCAATAAAACAGTACACTGCCTAAATTTTAAGAATTATGTAAATACACATAAAAGCACATACCTATTCATCTGAAAAAGAAATATCAATTATCTGAACTTTAAAGATCTCAATTCCAATTGTTTAAACAGTTACATTCGGTCATACTCCGTTTTTTGACACTTAATATTTATGCTTTGCAGGCTCTATCGTTCTATTTATTGGTCTTCGTGAAGGATTTTCAAGACATGTTTTAGTCATAAGTTTGGAATGGTGTCACCACTTTGACCAATTTATCGCAAAAGCTAATAATTGCGATCCACTACGAATCACTTGGAGACGGACTAATCACATTTCTTTCACATTCAATTTTTGTACTGCTTTTTGTGGCAATAGAGTCTTGAATACATTTGACGACTTAAATTGTACAGTGTATTAACAAGAATCATGTAACATATTAGATACTTTTAAGCCTATATATTTTATGACGAACTGTTCATTACCGATCAATATTTGAGCCTCATTACGTCTGTGGTTAATGATGTCCCACACTGCGTTTAGTGGCACACTCAAATATATAGTTCTTCCAGTAACAGCTAATGGTTAATAATCTTAAAGTTTATTTAAATGTGTATGTATATGATTTTTATGTTAAAATTTTATGTTCTTAATCGTAATCAAACACTTATGTGAATTTATATGAATATGTATGAGGAAATTTAAAAACAAAGGTGAATGGTTTTAAACTTTTTATGAAGCTCGAAGGAATTCAATCAAAAAGGGAAACTAGAGCGTTAAACTAAAATTTAGTGATATTTTCTAAGCACTGAAGCTGCTTGGAAAATGACATTTCAGGGCTAAGTTTCAATTTTCATGAGATTGAAGAAATTTTCTGCCGGTATACAGTAGAAATCCAGCTGTAGCATTTAGCATACAAAATGCCACGATTATTGTTTTCTTCAATGAAATTGATAACGATAATGGTATCCAATGCATTATATGGTTACTGACACGTCTACTAGTATTTGATGCAGAACAAGAGTCCATCTGCAAAAAAATGCCACAGTGACACTACGGCAGAATGAGTTTATGACTAAACAAACGGAACATTGTTCAGTCTCCACACTAAACACAAGCCATGTTTCTAAGGGCTTGTGAAATAAAATAAAATAAAATAATTTCAATTATTAATAGATTTGAGCTAGTGATCATTTCATCTGTTACTTTAATAGCACAATAATTCAGGCTTATGGCTGATACCAATTGTAATGTTACAGCTGATTTTGAAGCTGCATAAAACTCTTCAATGTCAATGATGTTCTTGTATTATTTCTTCATAACGTTTGTTCTAGTATTTTTTTTTAAACGTGTTATCTGTTTTTGGAAAAAACATGACATGGCCGTATATACACTATGACATAACTCTCCATGTGTTTTTCTGTTTTAGCTACTTAGATGATGTTGATAGGATCGCTCAGCCTGACTTTTTGCCAACTCTGCAGGATATTCTCCGAGTAAGATCCCCGACCACTGGGATCACAGAATATCCATTCAACTTGGATAGTGTAATTTTTAGGTAAGCCAGTCGAGATAATATACTATCCCTTCGACTTCCCAACTAGAACCTTATTATTTAAATAGCACTCAGATGATTGCAAAATGAACTGTGTTCAGTAAGATTTCTGTTGAATGTGTGTGCTTAACCAAACAGAACTCTGATGCTGTGACGTTCGAGATAAACGTTCAGTTACACAATCGCTCTCGTCACAAAAATAGGCTACTAAGGATATGCAAGCAATTTTTTTGAGGCACGTTTTCAGTCTGTGTTTAAAATAAAAAATCCGACACACAAATTTTTTGTTGCTCAGTTTGTCATATTTTTGCGATATTGTCGCCATTGGCCATAATGGCGATTGACAGCAGGAACACCGGTGAAGGACCGCGTGCCTTTAGGCGATCGCGTTCGAAGAAAAGCGTCACGCCCCTTCGGAGCACTGGATTAAATTACTGTGTACCCTAAACATATACTATAATGACAACGGCCTTTTCTATTTCTAGAATGGTAGATGTTGGCGGCCAGAGGTCAGAACGGCGCAAGTGGATACACTGTCTTGAAAACGTTACGTCCATAATGTTTTTAGTAGCGTTAAGCGAATATGATCAGGTGTTAGTGGAGTCAGCCAAGGAGGTGAGTACTTTTTTAATTGTTATTTGTGTTTATGGATCCCATCTCCCGTCGACTATATCATTTGCATTACATCTCTGTTTAATGGCAACCCAATATGGTCACAGTGAATTTACCAATCTTAGCTGTATGACACAGTCACAGTGAAACGGATTCAGTGATTGAATCCATTGGAAATTCATATAAACGGTTTCTAAAGATATGGTGATGCAATACAAAGGCCTCACATTTTTAATTAATGCCTTTCAAATCAATACAAGTTCATTAAAATGAACAGGTACTTTTCCAACAAGTTTAAATGTACCTATGCGTTTTCATTAAACCTCTGCGATGCACATTTATAACGAATATGTGAGAGGGTTAATATTGAAGTATTGAAGTTTGTAGGTTGGATGGTAGATCAGTCAGTTGAATAAATAAAGGTCATTCAGATATGCACAAATGCCTAAAATAAATCTGATATTGAAAGCAAGATGGTAAATGCTTAGGTGAATATGTGTTATTAAAAAGCACGTTCTGGTATGGAATATAAATACACTATTTTATAAAGTGTATATAAGTGTATATATTTTTGTATTTAAATCCTCAATTACGTATATGGTAAGAAACAATGTACACTATTCTAACATTCTGCGGAGTATGAGGTACTTTGAATGCATGTAGAGGATTTTATAAGGAATTATCCAAAGTAGCTTCAGGAATGAGGGACGTTACTTACATATCCAGGGATATATGCGCACAAAGTTCACTTGTTTGCTATTTGTGAGATTCTTTGATTCGAACGGCGTTAACTCCTTACGCTTTGAACGCCGGGAAAAAAATCCAGGGATTGTCAGTTACTGGCAATCTCATTCCTGAGTATTGACATAGATATTTCCCTTGGTTTAATGTTGTCGTGTCTTACTTAACGAGTATTGACGGAATTTATTTAGAATACTATCGTAGATACCACAGTATCCGAAACAATTGTGCTAAAATATATATTTTTGAACAAGGAACTTATGTTCTCTTTGACTCTACAGAACCGGATAGAGGAATCAAAGGCCTTGTTCCGCACTATCATCACATACCAGTGGTTTCAAAACTCTTCAGTCATATTGTTCCTCAACAAGACGGACCTTCTAGAGGAAAAGATTATGCATTCGCACTTAGTCGATTATTTCCCGGACTTTGATGGTAAGTTTGGTCTATTATATCCAAGAATAAGGATGTTAATGTGTCAATTATTTTTGGATTTTATGATAAGTTGAGGGAAATAAATTTGATGTTAAGTTTTGTTGATTACTTTCTAAATTTTGAAGTTTAATTTTTCAATATTTATAATTAATGTTAAACTACACTAATAATGCGTGGTTGCTTGAGCTTAGGCATTCACTATAAGTCATCTATTTACCATCATTCGATGTTATATTGGGATAATCAATAATTATTCTCCAGATTGTAATACTAAAATATTCGTTTGATGGATGCTTATGTTTCAATATTTGTTGGTACGTTGGGTTGGAATCGAATGAACGGTAAATTGATTCCTTCAACCGTCTTATTATTTTCGAAAATTTAAGAGAACATTTAGATTATTTTTAAGAAAGTGACAGTCACTAAAATTGTTTGATTGTCAATTCTAAAAACATTTTTCCCGATTATTTAATAAAGTTTACTGTCATTATTCCTCCGAGGATTTGTTTTAAAACATTGGTTATTAAAGATTGTCTTATTATGCATTTACACATGGTCTTGATTATGACATGGATATTGCTGCAATTGAATATTATCATGATGATTTTATTACTGCTGCTGTCAATCATGATGTTGCATCTTTAGATAAATGACGTTTTCATATTTGTTAAGGTCCAAAGAAGGATTCACAGGCTGCTAGAGAGTTTATATTACGGATGTTTGTGGACTTGAAAAGAATTATCTACTCGCATTTCACTTGCGCCACAGGTTAGTGTCGGGTTTAACCTATAGAGTTTCACTAACAAATAAATCACAAATAAATCACTTACGCCTTTTTACCATTACTATTTGTAAGTATACAATTAAATATATACATATACAAGATAAGTATGTATACTTTGGAAATTCTTGGCGCGATACAAACTGTAAAACAAAATATTATATGTGCGAGTTTTCGTTTCATCCCGTGCTACACCTTTTTTATACAACGTTACCATTTAGATTTTTTTTCTAAAACATGTATACCGGTACTCAAGCTTTTTAGCGTTTGCAGTTTGCAGAGTTTGAATCGGGGCATCGTGCGACTTTATATAAGAAACACATTGTTATCACTCTAGAGGCAACACATTAACCTATTATTGACGAAAATTGGTAGGAATATAATTTTTTACAAAAAATGGGCTAAATTGAAACCTGGGTCATGTGCGTCTAAAAAGGTCAAAAGACCTAATTTTAGAAAAATAACTTCTTATCACTATATAGATGTCACATTTATGACTCAGTCTGAATGTATTGAATGTATAAATCGTAGCATTTTTACCAGTCTTAAATCCACATTTACGACTAAATCCTGATGGAACTTTATCAGAGTTTTTATCAGGATAAGGTACGTTATTGAACTAGTCCAATCATAGGAAAGCATTTTTATCGCCGTCGAGGCTACATTTATAACCAAAGTCTTATGAAATAAGGTCATACTTTTTATCTTGATAACATCTTGCTGAGTACGAAATTGGGTCATATGCAACCAAACACTAGGTCACCAGCAGATTAAATCTGATAAAAAGAGTAACCGATTATAAATCTTCATTTATGACTGACGTTGTCATAATAATTATCTTATAAATATGCATGTTCACGCTTGAATTTAATTAAAGGTCACAAGGACACAAAAGGTAGATCAACAGGTCAACAAACAATCTTGATGAAACATTTACAGAAAGATAATATTCACAATACACATACGTGTATTTATATGGGCCGAGAACGACTTTGCGTCAAATCTATGTAGCCTGTTAGGAGGAAAACTGTATGTCTCGGTCTTGATGAAAATTGGTCAAATGTTCTTTTTGACAATACCTAAGCCAAGTCACATGTGTACAAAAACGAGGTCACTTTGGTTAAGTTGTGAAAATTAAATTTAGTTATCGTACTATTTTGTTTTGCTGACATGACATTATAACTTTAAAAGACGTCATGCAACGTAAACAACTTTCTTCTTTTCGGTTTCAACCTTTCTATCAACATCGACAATTTAAACAGTTCCTTGAAAATGTTATACTCAGCTATTTTGGAATATATAGATGGATAAAATATGTGACTTTTATTTCTATTGTACTGTTCATTATGTGATGCGATCAATTTAGGCTTTATTATTGGACAAAGTGTAAACATGTATTATCATTATATTAAATATTGTGAATTGCTGCATTCGTGTATAAGTTAAATGGAAACAATAACTTCCGGCACAATTAAAATGTAAGTGACATTATAAAGCTGGATTGTTGATGGTTTAAATAAAATGATTATTGATTTTCTATACAATTATCAAGAAAAGAATAATCAATAAAGTCCGGAAATTAAAAGGGGACAATACATGTTATTGCACAATTTAAGTAACTTACTTTTGTTCAAGACCTTTACATTACCAGGAGACATGTAAGAAGACTTTTAACGAAATTTTATGGGAAAATAATATCATTATTCAAACTAAATATACCACATACCTCTTGAGTCGTTGGTAATTTTCATAAAGATCTTACATCACAAATATTTTATAAATTTAAGGCTATGAATCATTATAAACATTATTATTAACCCCTGGTTGCTTTTTTCAAATGAGTATCGTCTGTAAACATAAAAAATAATCGTTTGTATTGATAGTGTTAAACCGCCATCTTGAAAAATGCAGTTCTTCTTGAGCCGTGGGTTCTGATTGGCTGTTACACTTTCAAGATATGCGTACTATATATAGCCTTAAAACTGACATAATAGGTGAGGTTATTTTTTTGTGTGAAAAAAATGTCAACAATTGATGCATAACGATTCTGTGTTATTTAGGAACACTTTATGAACAAAACGTATCGAGTTATAATGAATTACAATAGTTACCTTTTTTGTCGCATTTTTTTATTTACCAAACAATGTTGACTGTGTCAAAACTATTTTTCCGAAACGAACAGCATCAATTTCGAACGTTGGTTGTAACAAGTGATTTCACGCGTTCTGTATACTCACGACTCTAAAAGAACCCACGACACAACAAAAAATGTAATCAGGCTAAAAATATATCCTGGTGTGTCCGGGATATTTTATTTAGTTGTTTTACTGATATAACGTTCTATTTACAAAGAAGTGTTGTTCTTAATTGCAAATACAATATCAGTTACATAAACATATATCTAATTGATGAAAACATTTTATTTCAAAAGCCCTTCGCTCAAAATATCAAAGGACTTGAGCATTTCTAAAACGACATTAAGCTGAACATAAACAAATGTTGAAATGGCCGCTTTACCTGGAATCCTGGGGGCTTCGGGTTGAATATCAGCAAAGTCAAATAGCAAAACATGTGTGTATATAGCTTATACAACAATTTCTACAGCCATTCTTCTCGAGCCCAAATTAAGGTAGCGCATTGATTTATTTACTTGTATTTATAGCATCTGCAGTTGTACGCAGTATTCCAGTAAATCCGTTTGAGGCTCGGTAAATAATGAGAATGTAAACTTACCATTGTGCAACCAAATATCTGTCATCTTCAAAATTACAAAAGACAAACAACTGGAATCTCTTTTTTGTCGCAACATGTTTGTTATTCCCCACTAAGAGGTAGTACATCGGACTTTCTCTGTCCGTTGGTAAGCTTGTCCATAGAAAATATAGTTTTTGAATCGAATTCTTTCCACATTACTCATTTGAATTAAATTCAACTAAATAGTGAACAAATGTCTCCACCATCAAGTGTAGATGTGTGGACTCAGCGGGTTGCATTAATCACTTTTGTTACAAATCTATTTTTGATTTAAAAACGTATAACTTGTCTTCTTTCAGATACCGAAAATATCCGGTTAGTGTTTGCAGTAGCGAAAGATACTATTTTACAGCGTAACTTGAAGGAATACAATTTAGTGTAAAAAAAAAGCGGCGAAACGCTTGTGGAGTCGTCATGAAAAGTGACCTTGATTTTTAAACCTTCATTTCTACATCGGTGTGACTGTTGTAAAAACAGTTATACGGCGCTTGTAAACAAAAACACACACACAGTGCCCGGACGAATCATGCAAGAACGATTATTTTCTACATGGAAACCGTTGCCATAGTAGTTTTCTATGACGCAAACATGATAGGGTTGTTCCGTCGTCTTTAAAGACTCAGCCATACTATGTCGGCCATTTTCCTTTGTGTTTGTTTGACATCAATTTATATATTATTAAAACTAACCTGCGCTGTTTTTCGACGATCTATGGGAAAGTGATAACTGCTTTGTGGATATGTTATTTACTCACAACTTTGGCGTTTGACGCTGTGAGGAATTGACTCTTGAAAATTTGAAGTAACCGACGAAACTTCAAACGAAGCAGTTAGTATCAGCAAGATTATACATGAGCATACATGCGAAACTGCATTTTATATTCCCAAGGAAACAACATCACTTGTCATCCTATTTTGATGGATAGCATTGACATGAAAACATAAATTCACCAGTCAAAAGCCAAGTGAACAGCGGAATTTTGCCTTCCGTGCCAGCTTACAGACAAGTGTTTGTGTAGAGAATTTCAGAAATGAAATGCATTGTAATGTATTATTGATTGTATATTCTTTACAAACATCGTAAACAAGAATGGTAGCATTTTAGAAGTGATTATTCAAGGGTTTAACGGAAAGCTTGTGTCATCTGATATGTAAATGTGAAGGATAAAGTTTTATATTCATACCTAGCAAGTTTGTGCTTCAGTCAACGATTGTGTTCCGCACATGAACATTGTTATCCCCACGCTTTTTGAAAAGCGGAGGGATATTGTGGTTATCTACGCCGTTTGTCCGTTCGTCCGTCCGTCCGTTCTGGCCACTATCTACTCCTGCACTATAAGCACTAGAACCTTGAAACTTACACAAATGGTAGCTATGAGCATATGTGCGAGCCCTGCACTATCTGGAATTTTGATCTGACCCCTGGGTCAAAAGTTAGGGGGGTTGGGGTCGGGCCAGGGTCAGAGATTTTCACTCATGTTTATGCCCCTGGTATGGTGCATTGGCCATAACTTCTGCAATATTGAAGATAGCAACTTGATATGTGTATGCATGCATGTGTATCTCATGGAACTGCATATTTTGAATGGTGAAAGGTCAATGTTAAGGTCATCCTTCAAGGTCAAAGGTCAATAAACAAATCCAAGGGAAGTTATTAGCTTTAAAGGGAGGTAAGTAATGAACCTGCCAAATGATTTATTTTTATAAATCAAAGCGGCGCATTGTGTTTCTGACAAAACACATCTCCTGTTGTATGTTATTTTACATTAACTTCTTCATATCTACACCGATTCACTTCCAATTGATATTGAACATCTCTTATGACAATACGGTCAATCTCAACTATGCATGGCCCCATTACCAACCCTGCCCCCTTGGTCAAACATGCGGCGTGGGGATACGCGTCGGCCTCTGCCGCGCCATTTCTGGTTCATAATTAAAATAGGTCAATAGTTTTCACATGTGATTAGGTGAATGTACATTTGTTATTTGGACATGTTCTTTACAAATAGCTTTTGTATGAAACGTTCATTTCATAAAGGGGCTAGAATGACCCGAATGCAAGGTTCACATGACGTTCTTATCGCATACAGATTATTAAGTATACAATTAATCCATAAAATGAGTGTAATCACTACCAAAAGTACCGCTTTGATTCTATGATACATTGTCTATAAGGTTTACTATAACTTAGTTTATGGCAAGTGTGACATTTCAAACTTTGCTTATACCGATATGTAAGTTTGTGTTTAGTTTGGTTTATGAAAACTCGCTTTCTTAAACAAATTTGAGAGTGTTGAAACCTTTTAACACAAAATCAAATAATATTATAAAATACATAATTAATAAATATGTGTTTTAATCTTAATGTTTTTGACTGCTTTAAATCATATAAGTTTAAACAGGAACACGTTGTAACATTGTTTGTTGTTGACTTGACTTAAAGTCATCGTACATATAAATTAAAATTAGTAGTTGTATTATACGTTTACCATATGACAAATTTTTATGTTGCAATTGAAAAATTATCTTTTAACCATGTTTTCTGTATTTTTAATACTTAATTAATAATTATACATTTTTAAGAAATCAAATGTTTAATATTGATCGCGCAATGACCTTCTTATGTTTGACCAAGGTTTAAAACATTTCACTTGACTTCCTTAACTATTCCTTAACTATTACATATTAATTAAATTGGCTATCAGGTTGATAGAAATGCATGCAGTTTTAAAATGGCGCCATATTTTAATTAGTTTTGTTTACGGAAAATGCGTTATCTCCTTATGGGCGACCTTAGAAAACGACTGTTGAAGCTTCATATTGAAATCACCTGTAGGAGCGTTCTTTAGATTCCCCAAAGACACCAAGTACTAGTTTGACCCAGGATATTGACTCGGTAATATTTCAAGATGCCGTATGCTTTCGTTTATTGCAATCGATAAAACGAAAATAGGGTTCAACTAACTAAGTGTAGCAATACATTTTCTTCGCAAACGAAGAAAACAAACAAAACAAGAAAAGTGATTTAAATTGCAAATACTAGTATATAGACATAAATTACTATAAATATACTGGAGAAGACATCTTTTCTGGAGAAGATACACACATTGCAAGTTTACCTCACACAATCAAGAAATACCATATCGTAAATGTATACAAATAAAAAAACAAATAAAGTCGCAGATAATTCAACAACATTTTGGGCGGCACTAATTTATAGTTCTTTACCGATACAAAACAGAAATTACATATTTGTGTGAGATATTACATTTCCTATCTGTGTTTTTGTTTCTTGTTTTAAGAACTAGGTTGTGCGTATAGCACTATTGAATGTAGTTCAGTGTTAGGTATTTAATATTCACAATGACATTAATTTTAACAGAACAGCAAATCTAAAGACAGTTTTTTATGAATTTCAAAAGAACAGAAACAGTAATACATGTACCAGAAGACAAGAGCGTCCACGAGGAACAAACGAAACTTCCGATCATAGAGGTTCAATATATGTATTTTATTAAAAGTATTTCGGTACCTCAACAATGTTTGCTAATTCATATTTTCATAGTAAAATTTTTGACCAAAAATAGCAGATTTTAGATGTATGACTGGTATATTGATGCCGAAACTGACAAACAACAGATAAAAGAAGATAATTCATCACGAACGCGGCCTACATCAACAAAATAACAAGCAAGTCAGATTTATCCCATGATGAAACATTTTTGGATGCATTCAAAAGTCCAGGCTGAGACATGATGACTTATATGATAATATTACATTAGTTTACGAGTTCTGTTTATACAGGTAAGACACATTGTGAACCAATCTTATTTACCTAAACAATCGATTCAATTAACATGTAACAATGGAAAAAGAAAGTCAATAATCAGACAATGGTACTGGAAAGCAAAGATTGCACTATAATAATTACATTTTCAGTATGCAATTACCATCAATCATAATCAAAGCGCTCGATTATGTATGAATGCATCAGGATTGAGTTGATGGTGCATTATTGCAATTCTTGTGAACTTGATTATGCTACGAACTGTTTCAGGTCACTGAATTTCTTTAATGTTTGCGTTTTAAGTAAGTGCGTAGCATACATTTGTTTGTAATGTGTTTATGTAATTAGTTTTTAATGTAATGTTATGTTATTCCTAAAAAGTTGAAGAAATTGTCGTCTCGCCTTTAATGCTTTAGTGTGAGTAATTCACCAATATTTGGAAAAGTATTATATGGTATCAAATAGTGTAATCAACGTGTCTCTACATCACAGAAAATATTATCATATGTAATGTAAACAAAAATAATACTCATCGAATAAATTTACCTCGAAAGCCCTCGTAAAGTTTTGTGATTTTATTTTTGTCACGATGTTACAATTGATGCTTTATATAACGTTGTGCGATTTTTTTAAGCACTTTAAGTTGTGTTGATACTTGCCACTATGTTTATAATGTTACACAATTAAAGTTACAATTATTTATTAAATAGTTGAGTATGTCTAATGCAAAAATTAGGTTTACACTGTCAAAGCTGTTGGTTATCTCTTCAAGGGCAGTGTCTGTTATTGTATTCATATTTTAGTTTTGGTACTTTCTTAAATATAGTCTAATTTGATACAGAAAATGGTCTCTGGTTGTATATAAAGGCACACATATAGTGAAGCTTTTATAAAAGTGTTTTATACATATAGTAACTTGACATAATCTTCTTTGAAGCTATTCTGAATTGCAATAACTGTAGCTGAGTGGATCTATATAGCGATTCATTACAATCAAGTTCACAAAGTACTTTTTTCAGAAACAAAGTCGTACAGGTTTGCATTCATCCATGTGACACATTTTATTAAACCAGTTATCATATATTATATACCATTACACATTATACACTATCATAGACGCGTGATATAACTGTTTGCAAATCAGATAAATATTGTTATTTTTCGATTCTTTGGTTTGTGATGTGTGTTATACGTTTTTTGTTCTTCGACTTATTATGGATAGTAACTTCATACGAATTTGAGTATGGTTTTAATTTTACAACTATACGTTTCTCAATGCTTATCCATGACAGCTATTGATTTCTCAGTGGTTATTAGTGACAACTTTTTGTTTCCCATGGTTATCCGTGACAACTATTAGTTTCTAATTGGTTATCCGTGACGATTGTTAAATTCTAAATGGTTATCCGTGACAACTATTAGTTTCTCAATGGTTATCCGTGACAACTATTAGTTTATCAATGGTTATCCGTGACGTGACAACTATAAGTTTCTCAATGGTATAATGTACTACATGAAAATAAAAAAAAAGATATTAACAACTTTTCAAGTGCTATGGATATTTTCATGTACACATGGTTAAATAGTAATACTATTTGCCTATGATTGATATAATATGTAAATATGTAAATATATAACGCTTAAATTCGTGCCACAATATGACATGTGTCCTATGCAAATTGGATTACAAATTACCTATTTCCCTATTAAAATAAGTAAGACAAGTAGTAGTTAAACGTTAATCAACGTTAATTTCACTGAATCCAGTAAGATGTTGTCCCGGCCTCAGACTTAATATGAAAGCTGTGGATACAACGATAACCACGAGGAATCCCACGAACAAAACTCTATCAAGGACGAATGCTACGTCACGCCATTCCTGGAAAGCCACGTCTTCGATACGCTCCGATGTCTGCTTCCGGTAAAGCCAGTTTATCAGCTCTGTAACCGATTTCTCTTTGTCTTTATAGTGCTTTAGAATTTGGTCCGTTTCAAATGACAGCCGGTTACTATGGCGACAGGAGATGAAATTCTTTAAATCCGCTAAACCCTCTTCCAACTCTATAGCGTCCCCTGTCGTATCTCCATACTGAAATCGTTCACTAATGCTTCCATCAGTGTCTGATAATCTGTATTCCCATTGGCCGCTTTTCGAGGAAGCGGATTTAAGTTTTAAGCAAAGGACCGGGGCAATGATGGAAAACGCAATGTATTTGATTGTTCTAGGGCAGCGCACCGGCTTACCTCTTTGATGATGAATGCTCAGAATGTAGACGGATAACAGTATAGACACGCAGCTCATCGAAAGAACAAGCATCAGGTATATGCCTGAAATTGTAAACATTTCCCTAATAATTATGAATTCATACAATGCCGAGAGAATTGCAAAACAGCACTGAAGTCTAGCACACTATATACTTTCGAATCTTAGGCAATTGTATATTCATTTTTTGCAAAGACACATCCGATTGCAGCAATAATTAAAGCTCTAGCCCTGCGTGTAAATGAACAAACTTCTGGGATAAAAATATTTGATGACGTGTACATTTAAACGTACTCTTGAGGTGAAGTGCATTACCACGAGCACTGGTCACGATTATATTTGGAATATTTCAGGAACAACAAATAGGAAGCACTTTCGTTCAACCTACAGTCAGTTAAATCAATTGCTCACAACTAAAATCATGAGCATCGGGAACAGTTAAAGTGCGTGTCATAGTATGCATACGGGCTTCCACATCTCGCAACATCGTGCGTGAGAGACGGATTTTGGTCTGTATTGCAACTCGAAATTTTATAATAAAAGACGATTTCTCTCACTGTGGCTGATACAAACTAAGCTAAGGCTTACGCTTGCAAATTGTGTGTTTCAAGTGATTGTTCGTGTATACAAGTCAGAAAAAAAGAGAGGAAATGTGAAAAAACTACGTCATAGTTATTATCGATTTACTTAAATATTCAGAAAAGCTTTATGAATATAGATGCACTGTACGAAATGCTTGAAATATGGGTAAGTCGAGCCTCAAGGTGCATAAGTTTAGAGAATCGCTGCCTGGATTGATGTAAATGGGGCACAATAAGGGGAACAATGAACAATGTGTGGACAATTGACCGATAATTGTTTGCTAATCACGACAGTTTTAATTAATTAATGTAATATCGGGTTTACTTCGTTCTAAGTCTATCTCATATGTGGTAGTCCGTATTTAAAACCAAAATGTGATCCTTTCTTGTTACTTCAACAAAAAAAGAGGTTATACTATAGCAAACAGAAACTATATTGTGAGAGAAATTCGTGTTATTATCTAAGACATTTTTTTAGAGAAAACCCACTATAAACATACGATGATTAAAACTGAGATCAGTGTCTTGGAGATGTAAATTCAACGAATGTTGGATTCAACCCGGTTTGAAGGCTATCCCAACCTCTCACTTAGCCCAGAATTTATCTCAAGTAAATCGTTCTAAATCAAATGTACCTTCGTAGACAGAAAATAAAAAGCATGTATGTAAAAACGTGAAGCGTGAATAAAAAACGAAACACATATAATATAGACAGACTATATGTGTCGTAAGTAATGGAAATCTATTAAAAGGTGCATTGTTTGAAATATATTAGTTTAAACAGAATATATGGTCCATCTATCAAAGATATTAACCTCTTTAAATTGTATTAGACTTAACACGTTAATGATCAAACATCGTAAAGAAAGTATAAGGATACTTGTTTAGCAAATTGTATAATTTGTTTATTTATTTGCGTCAAATTCCTTCAACGTCTTATCGTAGAAGGTTTAAGTCGTGACATGAGTCATTGCTCAGTATGCAAGGGGTAGTTCGATAAGTGATTGTAAAATACTATTTTTACACAGTTTTTGTGTGCATTGGTGCTAAACAGTACATCTGGCACGATATATATAAACATATTCGAGTCAATTGGACAATGAACAACTCAATGTATTAAGGAGTTAGTAAGCAGATTAAACGGTAGTGTACCTTAATACTTTTGTAAGCATGTATTTTCGATAATGCCAATTATTCTTACTAATGAAGATACGTATTAACTTATCAATGATTAAAATTATATTATTATATTTGGCTCAATATAGACATTCACAACAAAGCTTTGTATTCTGGCCTTTAACAACTTGCTCTAGTCGAGCAGTGTATAAGGCGTGAAAACACCGCAGAAAAAATAAGCGGACTGCATATGTTATGTTGATATTCCCATTATGCAAACTTACATACTGAATAGTTCTTACATATTTATTGGCGACATCAATTTGTTTAACATGTATCCTATTTAAATCGACATATTGGGCTACTACTCTACGAGTGTCTACAAACCGTTATACATATTTAAGAAGTCATTACCATTTGAACGAGGTAATTTTTAGCACAATATGAAAGGGATCTCCATATTAACACTTCTATTAGCATATAAATTGCTGCTCACAATTCAAATATCACTAAAGCAAAGATATGTCACAGTGGCAGGAAGCTGAAGAGGGATATTTCCATTCTGTATATCATCATTTTATATGAACTAGCATATGTTTATACAATGTGTATTAATTACGACATATCCATAACTGTGTTTAAAGTAAATAACGTAAATATCAAACATTATTCTGATATAAAAAAAAACATGCATTAAGTGATATATATATTCTGTATAAAGAAAACTTCATTCTCTTAAATGTCGTCACAGTTTCTCTGAGCTTTTTATTTTTATTTTTAACTACAACATAAGCCATAATTATTATCAACTCTCGATGTACATTTCCAACTTATCAGGACTTCGAATCTGTTGGCTATTAAACGATATGCAACCATCAATCGAAAAGGTTTTATGTAATTAATCACATCTCAATGAACATAATTTTGCTCCTTGCCGCCTTTTGGAATTTATGGCGGAGCGAGGGGAGATATCAGCGGACAGATTTCCATATAAAACTGTGCATTTGCATATCAATAAAAGATAAGTTCGTCTCTCGATTGACTGTGTAAGCTTTTCGGCAACAAGTCTGTCATGCCTTTTATCACGATACTGGCAACATTGACAGATTAATTCCTGCCAGCACAAAATGTGCTATAAATGTGGTATACATCACATCAGGCTCATACTAAAGCATGCTAATGCCATCTATACGGAATATTAAATGACTGCTGTGTTTCTGTGGATTGTATCACAAAACAAGCAACGTGTGCGATACAATCCATCGGAAAACAAAACCATGAAGTATTCCATTTATTGTTTACCCGCTTACGATAAAAAATACGGTACAATTCATCAACGGAACAAACGATGCTGCGATTCCGAAGAATATCATTATATAGTGGTTGCATTATGTGAGGCATCGAAGTGTGTCCCATCATTTGTGCTTACTAGTCAAAAGTAAGTTGAGACTAATTTTGAATTAAAGCTGCAATCTCCAGCCATTTAGTTGTTCCTGAAATATTTCAAGTCTTTGGTGTTGTCTTGTTTTTTGGGGAGGAACGCCGGAGTACCCAAAAGAAAGTCTACCTGTTCGCTCTTGTAACGAACAACCAAAACTCACATGCTTCCGGGAACGGAGATTGAACCCGGGTCGCTTAGGGGAGAAGCGCTTGTACCAACCACTGCGCTTACCGGACAGCCCAACCATCAGGTTGTTTTGTCATACACATTATAAAGTAGCCATCTGTACAAACATGGCTGATATGTTTTCTGAGTATTCACTGATCAGCGAGCCTCTTTCTGCATTTTGCGGCGTGAAATGTGCACCAATACGTTTTATGAACAATTTCTTCACTACTTACATTTAAGATGCGTTTTATAAGAACCAAATTATAAACGAACTTTTTTCGTGGTTCGTGTCATCTCTTCCCCGATCAAAAGCGTAAATCCCAAAATGGTGCCCTCTATAAAGGCATCGCTTAGGCGTGTTTCATGAATACTTACTAATAAGCGAGACGCTTTCTGAGGTTTGCGGCATCTTGTCAGCCACCATCAACATGAACACAGTGATTGTCAGCAGGACTGAGAGGCCAAGAGTTATCTTCTCACCGCTCTCCGGTGGTAGCAGAAACCTTCATATACGTGAAATAATTCGTAAGTCCTGAATACAGGTTTCAGTTTTAATATACATTATAACGCGCTTAAAGAAGAGCATATGTTTAGGGTTAAATACTTGCGTCAGCCTGGGGCAGGTAATATTACTTTCGTTTTAAAATAATATTATCATCTATACACGTTTAAATAGTAAGTTTTTATGAAATGTTTAATGTTTGCCATCAGTCAGAAAAAAACAACGTCTTCTAATAATTTCAACAATAATACTAACAGCATTTTGAACATAGATGTGTACATATTGTAATGTTATGTGTGTGGTTCTAATTATTCACATATGCTTATCAAAATGGTAGATAAAGTTTTTGTTAAATATCATCTTTAACATATACTTTGTAGTGAATTGTTTTCGACATCTAAAATGAAACTTGACCTGTTCAATATAACTATTTGATCTAAAACCGTATCACAAGTTAACTAAAATAACTAAAATTATACGGTGCATTTTTTAACTGCAGCAAATGCTCTATAATTCCAACATAACTGGATCTTACTCGAACCGATTTGCACTTACTTAATCCGTTAGGGAAAATTCACTGTAATGAACTGACATGTTTGTGCGTTAACGTTACTATTGAAACAGTCACACGTTTTTAAATAAAACATTAAAACAAAACACATTTGAACCATTTATATAAATACCATGAAGATAGAGGAATGACAGTTTGAATTATGTATGATGATGAGTGTTTAGTCGATTTTAACAAACATAAATCAGTTTGTGTTAACCCTGCTAGCTACAAGAATGACAACACAATATATGATGCGACAAAGTTCATCAAAAGAACTTGACTAAAACAATAAATGGTGTATGTATGTACTCGGTGAGGAAAAGGAATTACAATGTAATACCGGGATTGATGATACTCGTTAAATTGGTAGTTGGAAATAACACATCTACTCTTTTGACAGTGTTAGGTAGATGAAGATGAGCGTAATTATATTCATAAATTAGACAGTTATAAATTGTTTACATTTACGCGGCCTGAAAGAAAATGTCAGTATGATACACGTTATGCTAGTGTTAATAAAATGGTGCTTGATTCGAACTCAAACAATTCATATTTACCCGGCCAGACAGAGAAACGACAAGATGATACACGGTATTATTATGTTCATGAAGTAATACTTGACGCGCCTGCGCAGTCGGATATAGAACGTCACATCCGGAAACGGCTCATCGCAGCAGTTGTAAATGACGGAGTTCCGCGTTACCTGCAGAAATGGAACTCAATCAAACCAGTAAACAAGTCCTTATATTATCATGAAATGAATCAACTACATCGAATGTGTTTTAAGTCCGATAAGTCCGTCATCCTGCTTGACTTCGATAAGATCCGTAATGGTTAACATATTTATTTTGTTTTAGATAACGGCAAGACAAGACAAATCCTTAGCAATTTCAGCAATAATTGTCCGAATAAATGTCATCAAGGTTCACTTTCTTACCTCCTGAAGGAGAGAAGCAGGAAGCAAACAAGAATATAAACTTTAAGGAAAGTCAGTGTTAATGTCAAAAGGTAAATTGTCATTGTATATACTGTGGTATTATTGTTGTAAGTTTATGCTTAAATTTATTGTTGTTGTCTTGTCGTGTTATGTTTAAAAATTATTGAAGAAAGTTTTGATAATTATTTGTGTTATGTTAATTTACGTAACAAACAGATATATATTCAAACTTAAGTAAATTCTTGTTTGAGAACAATTTCAACATCTAAGAAACATTTATACTATCATCAATACTATCGCATGATCATACGTTGATCGCTTGTATGCCTATAATGCCGTCAATATTGTCTGTCTTAGAATTTTAAGAATTTAAGTATCACAGTTTGCTGATTTTTAAATATAACCATGGAATTGGTCAATCCATGTATTTACCTATTGATTGAGAAAAACATTACCTTGATCCCGATCAGTTTCCACTCGCCGTTATCAACATAATTTGAAAGATCAATCGTGTTTGATCTTTTGATTACGTCCACCTGGTAACCATTATAAGCCCATGACCCCAGTTTTAAGCTGCACACCTGAAAAAAAGCATCAAACAAACACTATTAAAGAATACTAGTTCGTATTTACCACAGCTGATTTGTATAATTATATCCCACATTCACTTTTATATGAAATAATATATGTCTCGGAAAAATAAAAATGCGCTATACTTCTAACCAAAATATCATTGTATTTTAGTTTCGTGTTTTTTTTTCTTCTATGGCATTCCATTTGTTTTCAGTTGAAAATACTTTGCATCCATTTTGTTTAACCGCCTAATATTGTCGAGGAAAAATAATTTAACTGCAAAAAGTTCATACTTGATAACCGAGACAGACATTTCAAATACAAAGGTTTTTTTAATAAGGCGTTCCAATGTCCATTAACAATTATGAAAATAATTTACTTGATCATCAAACGGAAAGAATGTGATATCGATTTTGCACGAGCTTTTGAATCGTACGACTGGTCCCCAGAAAACACGTCCATCGCTGTAGACCATTGCTAGGCTTGGCATGTAACCAGAAGTATAATCCTCCACACTGAAAACGTATTAAGTATACCGTCAAGAACTTTTATATCAAGACATTGGATGTAAACCAAGGTATAGACTTGTATACTGAGAAGACATTATTAACAACCTCGTGTGCCATCGTTGGAGGTCCCGTATTTTTAGTAATATACACTGCAAATGCAATATTAAAATCGCGCACAGGCCATCACATGTTCGGAATGACATAACACATCAGGCGGATTTCTACACAGTTCATTTGTTATGTAGGCACGTATTTAAAGTACAGAGTAGCAGACAACGCATGTAAGACGCGATTAATAATTAGAATGATACCTGTTGTACAATACTACGTCCGGTAACCAAAGTCTCCGACATGGAATTCTTATATTGTCGGTACCATCAAACTCTGATGCATTCCATACAAGTTTTTCGTCATGCCATTCCTGTACACCCAATAAGATAATTAATGCAGATTGAAACAGTTTGATATATGCCGAATTAGTATATTAAAGTCGTGTTAATGTAATATGTTGTTTTATTGTCATTGAAGGACATTTGGGAAAAAGCACATGACATTTGGATTTTACGTTTAATCTTGCCGTAAATAATCAATATTAAAATCTTAGTTTAAAGCCTCTATAACGCTCAAATTCAACGAAACTTTCGTAAAGTAGTTCGTAATATAAAAATCAATGTCCCTTATGTCAATTACCGAAATTTCAACGCCAGATGTGGTCTGGTAAAATATGTTTGTAGATACAAAATGCTCGTTTTAATTAATGTTTTGCATATTTAATTCCATTTTAAGTTTCCCGCAGCGATATCTATTCATACGACACATGAACACTAATATGGTACAATTTTAGTGTTTGTGTGTCGTATGAATATATATATTCGCGGGAAGTTAAAATGGAATTAATTGTGCCACAAATAAATAAAAACGAGCATTTTGTATCTACAAAATTTTATGTAATCATACCACATCTAGCGTTGAAATTGTGGCTATTGCTATAAGGAACACTGATTGTGTAGGTGTTAACTTTATTTAACGAAATACTTTGCGAAATTTTCGTTGATTTTGAGCGTTATATAGGCTTTAACCAGTTAATTACTTTTAACTCCGATTCCTAAATCATTGTTTTATACACAAACAAACACAAACGTCTCCCCCTATTGACGACCGCTCTTGTCATGGTGCAGCGACCTTTATTAGTGGTGGATTAAACACCGTTGCAAAGAAAACAAAGCGGTAAGGCTTTGAAAACTCAAAGGAGAGAACAGATTATAGTACAAGGATATGATATCGTTGATCAATACACTGAATTGAATAACCAATTAAGGGGCAAGACATCTAAACTAGGCCTTTAGCTTAGAATATATATAATGGTAATAATAAATTGCATCGAGCATTTTGATAATTGTAATAATTTCTAGCACTGCTTTGGTAAGCTGAAACTTACCACTTCTAGCCATACATTTGTTGTCAAAACTTGATTTTTCTCATCCTGAAAAAAAGAACGGTAATGGTCATAAACCTACATTATTAGATTGTTGATTTGTTGCATTAACTTAAAGACGGTCAAACAGAGCATCGATAACGGAATAAATTCAAAACATTGTCATCTATCCTGTAAATGTCATGTAGGGCAAACATTATTCAGTATTCTGATATTTTGACACTGTTAGTTAATATTTTATGTCTCACATAATCGCCAATAGCCTGTGAGCCATAACATGGTCATGGACATAGTATAACGGGGAATTCGGAGACTTGTGTGTATTCTAAGACAAAGTATGACTGTCATTAGGAACAATGAAGAGCAATATTGTTATATACTATAAAGAAATAATACAAAACGATGCTTGTTTAATTTACAACTTTTTTATTATATTCGCATAAAATATTCAAATTATATCTCATTTCGTAAAAAGAAATAGTTGATATGCTGAATGAAAAAGCATTCTAATGTTTCAAAAATTGATGTTTTTGTTTTTTTGTGATTGACTTTTGTTTATATTGTTCTTGAAAACTAGACTTGCAAAATGCATGTATTTCTATATTTCTAGGCACAATTCAACACCAGCCATGGCGAGTGGTCAAATTTCAAAAGTTGTGTATTGTCATGATTCAAGTGCAATTGTTGATTGCTCTGTATAGGCTTTCTTCTGAAAGACCACTTTATATCACTGGGCCTCAACAAAGAACATCCATTTCTGAACGTAACAAAGTCATTGAGTATATTGGTCACTGGCTTCCAATAAATTACTTCAGCATTGCCTTGCATTGACCGTTCGAATGCGGAAACCCAAATTGTATTCAGTTGTGTGTGTCGGTTGCGTGCTGGTTGTGTTTCACTTAGCGAATTTGTGGTGCGCTACAATGTTTGGCGAATTTTTACATCCCATCTATAAACAACCACGTTGTATACTTAGTGTTCACTATTGCTGTTCTGGCTGGGTTTTCACTTCGTTTATGGTGAACGTGAAAATACAGATTTCAATCATCCTCATCCGCTCATTGTTTTACATTTAAATGAATGTTTCAAATCGTTTGCATAATCGCCGGTATTACATTTAATTCACGCTTGAAATCCATGATCTATAATACATTACTTACAAGATAAAAAGGCCAGGCAAGTTTTGAAGAATAATGCAATCAACAACAAAGTCTGTCAAGAAGATATTTTACTAATGCACTTTTTGAATAGTGATATATATCTATATTTCAAATTAGCCTAAACCAATAAATGTGTATTTGAACAATTCTTGTTATTCTCAAAACTACTCAAGGAACATCTCCATAAAATTTGTATTATTATTGATTTTTGAATGTCAGTATATCTCAACAATTTCGTGGTTAAAAAGAACCCATATTTTTGAAGTCAACGTCATCGTGAAAGACCGATCAATGTACAATGCATGTGTACGCTGCGAGTAAGTAAATGATTGGCTTTTCACACTTACTTTATTCACACGTTAATTAATATACATGCGTCGCAAGCAGTTGATTATCAATTTGATCAATGCCAATCACACAACTCACAAAAACTTGTGCAATCATTATATGGTCAATGGATTTCATTTTTTATTCTTTAGAACTGTTATTTACCACCATACGTTACTAGCTAAATCTCCGGAAGCATGGTTTATCACAGTATAAACAATAGTTCATGTTTAACATATTTAGTTGTTAATCTACCTATTTATATATGTGTGTGTGTGAGTTAATACAGACACACGAACGTTGGTACACATGAAACGAGTTAATAAATGATTTTTTTGTTTTATATATGGACGATATCAACTTAAGATAAAATTAAAATGATGATAAAACATCTTCGAAAATAAATACTAGTATATAGGTAAAGTGAAACCCCAGAAAAAAATATCAAAATATATATTCTTGTCTTTCGATTAGAAAAAGTTTGAGTTTGATAGCTACCAAAACTTAACAACAATCAACCTTTTTATGAAAAATGTCAATTTACGAAACATCATGGCAGACGAATTATGTACACAGCTCTAGACTCGATGTTGTTGTCATTGCAGGTCGTGTAACATAAAGAACACATTGTGTTGTTCGCCTAAAAAGAACAAATGCCAAATACTGGTATGTCAGCTCACGTCAATTTGTTTCAAAGGCCTGTATTCAAGCGTTTGAAATACGTCTATCTGACTTGCTGATGTGGATACAAGCAAGCATCATGGATTTATACCTCGCAAAAGAAGTTAATTATCTCATCCTGCTCATGTTTGCCATCTGACGACAAAGAGATTAACGAATTTGCGCCAGTGTATAAGGTTATTGGTCTTCTTAATGCTCTGCGAATATTGTACTGCCTCTTGCAAGAGTAATACTCCAAAAGATATATAAATGACATTTTAAGCCGCCGTTTGCCACGTTAGTTGTGTCCAAATAAGTTATTATTAACTTTCACCCGTTATGTATAAAAGAAACGTCACAATAATTTTATAAATTATTAACTATTGAAGGTAAAATGTTTTGACTAAGTGTTTTACGACTACATTAAATACTTGAAATATACTCTCTTTTTTTCTAAGTAATTAAACTTACTTCAGAAACTTCTTCTTTTCTTTATATTGTTTGAGTTATTTAAGTATATCAAATGAACAATTTATGTATTCAACAGGAATGCATTTTTATATTAAGACATTATTGACCTGTTTTTTCCAAATTGTAAAGAAAAGCTATTGGGGAGCCTTCAATTAATTTCAATTAACGTGATGTAAGAAGTGGGAAAATGTCCCAATTTTGCATCGGACGCTTCTTTTATAATAAATAAGCGATCACATACAAGTATTGGTAAGCACGCTTTAGTGTACGTAGTTTGTTTGAAAGTACTCGTTATTATACATCTTAGGATGTTCGAAAACGCACATGTAAGCGCTCATTTTGATTATTCAGAAACCAAACATTCGTTTTATTGGAGAATCATATTAGTGGCAAGCTGGTAAAAACTTATTCCTTTCATAATGAATGACTTGATCAAATTTAAAATCCGCTTGCTCCATAAATACAAATGCACATTTCTGGTCATAAACAATTAAACTTGATTTGTTAAATGTTAGGTAAAATATTTGTAATCAGTTTTTTTAATATAAAATCTACGTCATTTCCAGTGAAGTTTGTTTACACTATGTGCTATAACCGTCGAATGTTGATTATTCTACATTGCAAATGGATCTCATTTACCAAAGTCACCAAATTTGGCTGTTTTGAAACACGACCTTTTCCACTTCGCAAATTACATAATATCCAACGTACATAAAACACGTATCTTCATTTAACTGATTCAAAACATAACATTAGTATATTCTGTTTTACACTCCATATTGTATCATACATGGCATTGGTTGCTTATAACTAGGATAAAATTAAACAGATCAATCATACGAGTCCTTCTCTAGCAAGCAACGAAGCATGTGCATATCCAATTAACCTTCAAGCAAGGACCATGTTGACTCATTAAATCAGAAATATAATCGACTTTTCAAGCACGTTACAGCAAAATTAAACCTTGTCTCATGCACATGGCAATTTAATATTTTGTCATGATAACGTTCAGGAAACAAATTATAAAATGAACTCGAAATCGATGACTAAACCAGGCTTGTGATTTATAAACTACTCCATCACGCACTCAACAAAATGATGTTGAAAAGCGAGTTATCAATTGTTTTGAATACTAATATTACAAAACCACATATATAAGGACGCGACTTTATAAAAGTGTGCACTCGTGTTAATCATTGAAAACCCATAGGAGATAGTCGTACAATTTATGATACGCACGTAAGGTTTTTTCGACATTTTTGGAATGTTCAATATGATAGGCCGAAAAATTGCAAGTGTGCGCGTCTCATTGTTTCAGGTTAATGACATATTTGAAAGGTGTTAGGGTATTTGTAGGGTTTGTTTAGCGTGAGAATTCTAAAAGTGAAATAAAAAGTATGACATGTAACTGTTATCCGCTAATTTACACAATTCAATGAAAGAAACAAGTATATGAAATCTTAACAAAACTTGTTTTCGGCCAATATTGTCATATTCTTTGTTGGTCTAGATTTAATTCACCTGTACAAATGTTTAGGATATGTATTTTACAAAGTGTAGAGTCTTTTTTTACATGAAGTATATCATTTTGAGTACATACGTTTGTAGGACATATGTTTTAGCGCAGTAAAGGAAATCTCCGCAGTGTGAAGTGCCTGATGACGGCATGTAGAACATTCAAAACCATCATAAATTAGTGGAGTTCACAAACAAACTCGTTTAGATAATGAAGTGTTTTCGCAAACAATTGATACGGTTCAGGAATAACATTTGACTCTATTTCATAAATCATAAATAAACCAGAAATACAATCAGATATGTATTTATTGGATTGTAAATGCCTGCTTTATCGTAAATATTCGTATCAAATGAGCAATCGACATTTGCTCCAAAACGAAAAATGATTCTTCAGATGTTACTAAAAGACTTGCACTTTCCCATTCGGAAATAAAATTAATGCACTATGTCACTTTGGTTATGAGAATTCCAATTAAATTGATGAATGGGGATACTTTATAAGTTGTCATGAGGTAATAAACAGGGAATTTATACGGCGCCACAATTTCAAAGTGAGTTAATTTAAACTAAGAACACGTTTCAATGTCTGCGTTAGTTTGTATAGATCTATATTTATAAGGTTGTAAATAAATAAATGTGAAAGATTACTTGAAAGAAAAATTCGAATATAATAAATTATTTAAAAAGTCGAATAAAACTTGTTTTAACACTAACGATTTATTTCCAATCTTATTATAACTGATGTAAACCAAGTAAATTACTCAGGTCAACCCACATGCATATAACAATCATTTAATTAATATGATTTTCAAGTTCATATTAGGCCATTATACGACAGTAAAGTATGCCAATAGATAAATGTACATGTACAATCACAGATAATTTGAACATGAACAAACTTACCAGATCAAGAATCTGTGTCAAGGTCAATCCTAATGCGACGTTTACCGGACGTGACGAATTGAAAATCGGTCTCACGGAGCTTTCGTATTTCCAGAGAAGATATTTCATAAGCCGTTGTTCGCTTGAGATGTGTTCAATGCTTTCGTTTCCATCAATGGAAGTTTCATCTGAAACGTTAAAATGTTGTTCACTCAAACATAAACTGTATATTAAGATAGACCGCATCACAGATGGTCAGGTTTAAGCTTGTGTCATGGAGTCCAAACCAAATAACGTATTTGAATGAACGACCCAATACATTTTATGCAACTATATAAAGTTTGTTATGCTAAATAATCTTTTTTTCGGAGCACGTTTTAAATATACGACAACCTATATAGTGAATAAAAAGTTTCATATACAGATAAAACGCTGTCAGTTAGAAACGATTAATACGAATTTATACATGATTTGTGTGTAATCATTCACATTACAAACATATGCATACCTTAATGTGAACAAAACATTAATGAACAAATTTAGGCGTCACATTAAAAATACACGCCAAATGTAATTGGCATAATGAATATGATGTTATATATTTTAATAACAAAATTACGTTTGTTTGTTTAGTATATACGAGAATACAACGAATACAACTCGTGTGTGACAACCGATTTGATGGTTTTTTTGTGGAATGCACTCTGTCGTTTTCTCCATTTACTTTTTTTAAACTGGACAATCTTCAAATGAATCTATTGCTAACAAATGTGTATCAACGAAGAAAATATGTCACGTATTTTCCATTAAATATTAACCTGACAGTTTCGTGAACTTTCAGACGCGATAACACGATTGTTCAGAAAAGATTTATGGTTTGCCACTTAAAAAGAACTTAGAGGCAATTATACGTTTATTAACCAACTTTTTAAAAGCTTTTAATGCGTATTTATCCTTTGTGCATTGTTTTTACCTTTTTGATTGTTTTATACATAATATATTGGTAAAGACATTCATATAAGATACTGACATAAAAAAAACGTTGTGGAGTATATATATTTAAGTAATATAATATCACACTAACTGATAAAATATGTCCTTCAAAACAAAACGGCACTTAATGTATACTTTTATAAATGTACTATAAGGTAGCATTCACAATAATAAGATAATACAGTTTGGTTTAACATAGTAGTTTGTTTAGAAAGTAACAATGGTTATCAGTTATTGTTACTGTAAAGAACAGAGAAGGATATCTAACTACAACAACAATTTTGTTCTGCTGTAAATTTGTAATCATATAACTACAAAAAACATTTTTAAGATAAATACATATAGATATTTTATTTTAATTGAAGAAAATTTTCATCGTCAATGATTGATAAGAATTCTTCACCATACCTGCATTTGTCCATGTAAAGATGTGCGCCTCGTCTGTAGTTGTTGCAGATGATGTCGTGTTTATGGAAAACGCCTTTAAATCATTTCTATCTAAGCTGTTGTTACTATTGTTTCGATTGCTATGTGTTTCCTCCTTTTCTGTATGTGAAGCCTCAATGTTTGCTTTGTCAAATCCACTATACCATGCTGAGACATCCGCGAGCACAAGGGCACAGAGCCATTGAACGCATATTAACTGGATTAAAACAATTGGAATCTTTGTCCTGAACTTCAATCGGCTCATTGTGGTACCAACTATGCAAGCGTTTAATACGTAAACATTATAATTTACATATCGTTCTATTCAATAGCAATCATGGTTCTACAAGGATTTTTATGGTTTACAATGCTGCAACGCTTAATTAGTATAAAATGGTATACGAATGAAATTTGCTCACGCTTTTTTGACAACTATCATTTGTAGCATTGTATATTCATAATGATTTTGACTTATAAAAGTGTCGATGTGTTTTTGCCGCTATTGACATATTACAAAATACACGTTCGTATTATCTTCCGAGTAAATTATCTCCAAAAGTGCACATATTCGCTTAAGTGTTTAGTACACAGAAGTTTACCATATCACTACTTAATCCGCAATTTAAAAGACAATCCTTCTCTCAAGAAAAACGTTTTCATACATGAAACGCTAGAGAGATCCGTTGACAATGAATGAACACAAGATGTGCCAATTTATCCTTGTTACAGAAACGTGTCATTCGTGGAGCAATATTTTATATCGCTGTGATGTCTCCAGTGTACATCCAACGTCTATTTGTCACGGTAGTCTGTGTCTCTCTCCAATACTGAGTTCCAGCAACTGGATGTCGTTTAATTGCGATTTTCCACGTGAATTCTGTATTTAAAAAAAAAGTTATAATTTCAGAAGAAATCATGCGCATTTAAACACGAACATTGCGCCAATACAAGTAATATATGTATGTCACGTTGTACCCTTCCTGCCACACGGATAGCAGAGATGTATTTAAGATCGCTAAACTAAAGCGGGAATGCAACGTATGTGTTTGACTAATGTCTTAAATCCCATTTCACTTTGTCACATAATTGCGTGTTTTATTTCATGACATGTTTTCACAACGGAAAAAAACTTTTCAGATATCAAACATATTTTTGTTAGAGTCGATTTATCGTAATTGTGATATATCGTAGCTTCGAAATACAGTTTGTAGTAAGCGACTGCACTATATTCTTATCAAAGTCTTAAAGTCTGATTTGCCAGACCAACGCGATCTCGTTGATGGGTTTAATAAATAAACTGTCCAGTAGCCAAAGCATAAATTGGGGTCGTTTATCTCTTTGTCAATGGTGATTTGTCAAAGCTTTTCATATGGAAACCCCAAATAATAAATATAGTTGTTGTTTACTACCTTAAGTCTATGTTGGTTTGTATTGTGCTGTATTGTGCTGTTTTGTACTGTTTGGGCAATCGGTCACTTGCCTTAAATAAAGGACCAACTAATTGTTTTTAATGAAAATTCAATACTGCTCCAGCAGCTGGAGTTTCACTTCTTTATATTGTAAGTTTAGTATAAACATGATTTGCTCGTTTCTGATAGTAGTTTGTATGCAGAACCATTAAAGTGTAGGTGTTTTGACACTTGTTTAGGTCTGTGTCGTATGCAACGTGGACACATATAAGCTTGTTTATGCTTAAATGATTTATCTCGAAGACAAAATGTCGCTGAATGAAATATGAGGAAGACTCACACGAGCGTCATGAACACAAAGTTAAATATTCAACGTGTTATCTTAATAATTGTATTTATTCCAAAATAAAGCAAATCTTACACGGAACACACTGGAAAAATCACACTTGGTGAGTATAAATCATGGAATAAAATTTTACAATTTGTTCTCAAGTAATAATTTTATGAATGGATTTATACTCACCTGGTACCTCCCTCCTCCCCTCATGTACATTGTATTTGAGGGGTTTACACATCAACTACATTAAACTGAGGCTACATAGCGTCTGAGTGGATATTGATCACTTCGTTAGCCAGACGCTTGCACGCTTGTGGATCGGTTTACATTTTATACGGGTAAAATCCTAATGTATATTTCGTATCAGGTGAGTATAAATCCATTCATAAAATTATTACTTGAGAACAAATTGTAAAATTGTCAACGTGTTATCTTAATTATTTTATTTATTCCAAAATAAAGCAAATCTGACACGGAACACACTGGAAAAATCACACTTATGAAGCAATCTTGATTATAAGTATGCTAAGCTTGCATACAGCTCAGAGCACACATCAGCTATGGGAGACCAGTTTATATTTTTGCACTCGGTAAAGTTGTTACTGGTTTTGTTTTGTTTCATTGTTTGTAAGTTTCTTCCAATATAGTCATAAACGTGATTTGAAGCATTATACAGTTGGAGACTTTTCTAACGCAACACTTTTCAAACTAAAATATCTCAGTAATAAGTTAAGATTTTTATTTATAATTTCACGTGTGATTATTTGACTATATTCTGTGCAAGATTACGATAAAATCATTCATCCGTGACAATTGGGCGCTTTTGCACCTGCGGTAAGTGTGGTTTCATCTTTTTGCACGTGAACATTGTGAAACGCGATGTGATTGTAATTTAATATCAATATCTTCATTTGAGGTGGGTTGATACATAAGGACATAAAGTTAATTTAAAAATCAATATGTCTCGTATAAAATTTCAGGAGCGCAACAGCGCAATCGGCATATTGCAGGCTACCTTCCCCACTTGCAGAAGCATCCGATCGTCACGGATGAATGATTTCTTCGTTTGCTTGTTCACAGAACATATCTTAACAATGTTTTAGAATGTTTAATCGTTTGGACAATCATTTTGAGCTCTCATTAGCGATAATTAAACACAAATGCATTATGCTAATGGAAATGATGTATGTTGTATTTTACGAATCGCATTGTCATTTTCTTTATAAATGTTTGTTTACGTTCGCGATTAAATTTTATATTAACCGATTCATAATACGGGTTGTATGTTATGAATAGTTCAAATCTGTTAATCAGCAATTTTTATTACTATTGCAAACTGTGTTTTCATGTTGTTTATTTTCTTTTTCGAATCTGCCATTCTTGGGCTGCTTACGCATAATACTGGAAAGATTGGATTTACTTGTATAGCTGGCATAACGATCCCTTAAACGCCAATGCTTTGTATTGACTGTTTTAATTGGAAGACTATGTTTTGTTAGACATTCAAATACTGTATGTACACGCAATTTAAAATATTCTAGTGTAGCTTAAATTGCTCCCCTTTATAACTTACTGAATTAGTTTTGGTTAAAATTGCACGACAGTAAATGACAGTCTTATGTTCATACCATTCAAACACCGGCAAGTGCGCATACATATAGATATAGTAATTGAAAGAAATACTAGTAAATGTTTACACGAAATGATTGACCTTTGAACGTCTTTTTAAGAGGTCTGGAAACTTTGTTAAAAAGGACCTTACAAAACCGGAAGCAGAGTTTTTGGCATCCTTGCGTTTGAAGTAGTCTAACACCGTCGAACTATTCTGGTCAATTTATGAGTAGATGTATTTAATTTTAACCAACATTCATAGTTCCAAGCCTGTTTAAAAAACGTAGCCTATGAAACGAGTATTCCGAATTCGTACAGACCACACCCATTCTCGCTCCAACTTAGGGTAGGAAGTAGTCTCATTTATAAGACGCGCAAAGAATTTGGGGATACTTTTTTTATGGGCTAAATTCTTTGGAACTTAATATTACCAATAAAAAAGTAGCTTAATATTTGAGAGCGTCAACAAGTTGGACTAGGTAGGAAGTAAATGGTCACCACACATTGCAGGAACTGAGTAGCGAAAACCTTGTAATCCAATATCGTATATAGACAAACGCTATGTTCAGTAGTTATTTGTCCAACCAATATAAGACCAATATAATGCTGCGAAAATTAAAATCTATTTTTCTTAAAATTACATAATAAAATAACAAAATATAAGTAACATGTGTTATGGCTATATTAAATGGCTTCACTGATGTTATAATAAATTGCCATGGTGAAGCTAAGGGTTAAGCAGTACCGTATTTACCTAAGGTATAGGTCTGAGAAAATGTTATGATTTTTTATACAAAAGTGCAACGGAATAATGTAGACAGCAAATTAGCTCAGTCCATTTAACATTGGATAGCTGTTACTTTATGTAACTTTATGTTACTTTATCTTACGTTATGTTACTCTTTGTAACAAGTTTTACACCGTGAGATGTAGATAAAGGGAGTAAAGCTAAAGAGCTTTGCAAGAAGACAAGAAGCACTTGGGAGACCAGCATCGTTAAAGGTCAATTTCAAAGAAAATCAAAAGTCACTATAGTTAACGCTATTTACATTGAAATATGATTAAATAATAGGGAAAATTTGCGTGTTGTGTTTAACCTGAAAAGGATGATTTTGTTGACTTTTATGATCGTCACTCGCAAAGCGTTGATTCGCTTATCTCCCCTGTTCTCTCCAGTTTTGTGACGTCACAGCTGTACAAGCATTTTCGCGTCCGCTTAGAAGATAAGCGATAGTTCAGAATTCGGGTTTTATTTTTCTGTTTTTATTGATATGGAAATGGTTATCTGTGCGGCCTTTGGCTGTAAATCACGTTCTGGAAAAGATTTTTGTCCAGTTTCCGAATGACAAAACACTGAAAAAGATTTGGTGCACTAAAATCGGTCTTGCTAGCCATGCTTCCAAACACAGTTTCCTCCAAACAAACAGCCGCGTCTGTTTCTGCCACGGCATCGATCCGAAGAATCACGTCGCGTCTTTACACGCGGCGATTACCCGAGTAAAAATATTTACAAATATGTATTGTATACTATAGCAAATGCTGAATAATTTTAAAATTAACGAACATTAGAAACAGATACAGATAATACGCTGATCAATATATTTCATTTTTGCGCGATTGTGTTAACATTTCGCCAGCTTCTCTGCATACTTCATACAATTACCATCGGATGTCATCTGTCAAAACTATGATAATTCCGTATATGGCCGATTTCCATTTTTAGTATTAATTCTGGTAAATATGAACGAAACGGTGCTCATATTCATAAACAAAAACTTTCTCCATTTTTGCTAAAGTATCAAACGAATTTCGGCATATGTTTAATTTTAAAGATTTGATGAAATTTCGATAAATAGTTTCGTAGTGAATTTCAACTAAAGTACCAGGGTATCTCGCGAAGTATTTGCCATTGACAATTCCTTTGAATAAAATAAAAATCAAACACGCTGTATCGTTATCGCTACACTCTTTTAGTTCGTTCATTAATGAACAATTACATTCAATTGCATACATTTGTATTGTACTGTATTCTGATTTCACAACAAAAATAATCGTGTACAATTCATATTCTTTTGCAACGAGCAATAAACAACTTGATTTATATATAGATATCATAACACGTACACGTTGTTTCTGTGTTTAAACATGTGTTTGTATTTAAATTGTCAAAATTATTTATACTTTGTGTCGTCTGTGTATAATGTATGTTGGATGGATGTCATTTGTTTTTAGAAATTATTTTGACAATAAATATCGTTATTTTAAAGGTTTTTCGCAAGTCTCGTTTCCGAGATCATATACGGGAATTCACTGTGTGAGCTACTTCGATATGTTTACTGATCTATTAAAATCATTGTTTTGACAGACGGCACGTGCTTATCTAAAGTTTTTGTGTCGTAATACACAGGATATTGGATGTTCAGGGCTTGATTGGGCAATAACACAAAGACGCGGTCTGCGGTTTTCGGTAGAACGTTTGTACTGACCAACATAATATTTAATACTGCACGTGCTTATCTTACATTTAGGGATCAAAAACACGGGTCGAAGCCACTGTGTGCTCTTTTGGGCCATAAAACACAATCCCGATGGCAATTTTAAGTAGCATGCTAGGTCAGAAACTAACAAGTTAGAGAAATAAATCACGGAGATTATGATCTGAGAACTGCATGGAGTCTGAAATGAAACAAAATGCCGACTAATCAAAATGGTCGCAGCCTTATGTTTCAATTTAAAAATCGACATGTAGACATATATGATGCAATTATTTAAATCAATTATGGGTTCGTCGTGGCTACAAACTGAGAAAAGCATTAACAACATTAAATTATCACTAATCCAGGCGCGGGAGCCTACAGCTAGGTGCGAGCACGGTTTCCTTTTATCATCGGCGTCTAAAAAGACAACAAAACTGGCATGTGCATGGGTGTGAAATACATGTTGAAATTTGGAAAAGAAGACATATTCCGTTTATATCTGCTAACAATACTGTATATTTGACGCTAGAATTTGTAACGGCGCGCTTACATAAAACAATCTGAAGTGCGTTTCGGATTACAAATTGGTGTTCTTATTGGGGAATTCAACAAAACATTTATATGTGTAATATATTTGTTATGGATTTTGTCGAAACAATATTTTGATAATATAATGCATGAAAAGCACGATTTCCAGGAGGATTACACCCGGTTGCTATCATCAGTAACTGACCACGATTGTATCGTGGAGGAGTACACATTAGTGTGGTATATATAACAATGCCATAACACTGGACTAAACCAATTAAATGATCGATTGATAGTGACACGGGGGTTATTCAGAGGCAATCAAATTACCGCTAATGATTATCACACGCGCAATTTTTTTTTTTGCAAAAATCAGGATACTATGTTTTTCATTTTCGTCCATAAATAACGCTTCGGAAAAAGGTCGCGTCTTTTACCCCCGAAAAATACAGTAGTGCGTTTTCTGTCTTTTGAAATTTTATTGAACTTAACATTTGCACTATGCATAAGTGGAAAAGATTACGGACTAGACCAAACATGGGCGATGAACAATTAGAGCATCGATGTAATGATTAGAATTATTGTTATAAGTTAAATTATGTGTTACAATAATACGATTTCTTTCACTTGCATTTATTTACAAATAAGAATACAATAATTTAGATAGATGATGAAAATCTAAAAACAAACACTTTAAGGCTTTTTCCAGCCATTTTGGGAAAAGGAGTCAGGTCTAATTGGGGTTTTTTAATCGATAAAATGGCGTGTACTGTTTATACACGGTCTAATTTCATGCAGTTCATCTTCATTATGATCAGATTCGTCAAAAAGTCCATCATTTAACATAAAAGTATTGATGAAATAGCAATACAATTGATCGTCTCGGCATAAATAACGCTGTTAAAAAAATGCGGATGTACAGCACTGACGTCACAGCAAGGGAGGTAAGTCAGTCCAACTTTGAGAAAAAGGTGCGTTATTGGAAGATTTACCTGGGGATTTATGGCATAAGGCGTAACGCATAATTGTTGCAATTAGTTTAACTTTTATTCCGCATCTCAAACAATTATCTTTAATATTATATAGTTTCCAAAAGTGTTAAAATTGATCTTTAAGCGATTAACAGTCTGTTCTAGAAATGAACTAACATTTAAAAGTGTGATTATCTCGAATCAAAGACTGTACGGGCTAAATATCATTTAATTTCTTTGGAATCATTGAATGATCCGTATATAACAAGGCAGCTTATTGGTTGGAAATTGGACAGATTTCAAAATCTGTATGTTCAATGTTAATTTGGCAAGTGATTAAAAAGTGATATCATCTTTGATCTCGGTGACTATGCTGACTTTCATATTGGGTTTCCGCAGTTATAACGGATAGGGGAAGTAGCGAATACCCAAGCCTATCAAGAATACGTATTAGTGTTACTTCCCTTGTTCTACAATCTTAAGGATCAGTCTCCGTAAAGTCCGCCATCAGGAACATTTATTGTGCATTTTTTGTGAACATTTGTGTGCAGTTTTATATTTTCCGGACTAATGTGCACACATTTTAGAGTAAAACTATCATAGTTTACATCATTTTATACTGCAATTTTACTTTCGAACAACATTTGATTACAAGGTCAGTAGCACAAAATGTTATTATAAACGTCATTTCTTTAACGTTTTCGAACGTCTTTACTCCCTGAAAAGTAGTTGTGCACTGATCATGCTTTTAATACCTGGCGAAAATGTTCATTATATGCACAAGGTTCATGTATAGGATATGTATAGTAGATACTGACTTGGCATTGACACTTATGGCTCGTATATTATTATTTGTAAATGATGCACAAACTAATATTGATTCATTTAATTTATTTAACACAGTCAAAATCTTGTGAAAAAAGTGGAATAAATCTGTAATTTTACTGTCGGCCACGTATTGGTGAATCGCATTGGATTTAATGTATTAAGTCTATTTGTAAATATGAGTTACAAGAGAGAATTAACCCGTAACTTTACACGCTGAACCTTTTCTCGCCATTATTCCACAGTAGAGATTTTATAGAAATAAGAAAAAGAAATTATTGTTGAATATAAATATAAACGTTTCACTATAAAATAATGCATTTTGCTCTAGATTTAAATAATTGTGTTCATAATATTTTGTAAAGGAAATTTCTTATTGTACCGTACAATGTTCTAAGGAAGAACTTAAAATTTAATTTAGTATGGACAACCATATTGATAAAAACCATATTTCACTCTCTGTTTCAAAACAAAGACCATGAAGATGATGTATTTGAAATAATGTCATAATTGGATATTGTTATGATTTCAATATATATATATATATATATATATATATATATATATATATATATATATATATATATATATATATATATATATATATATATATATATATATATATATATATATATATATATATATATATATATACTAGACATCCCTAATTTTGGAAATAGATTGATCAAATTTAGAAGGATGGGAGAGTCCACTGGGCATAAATGGGTTAATACTAGCAGACCTTCTGTTCTGAATGATGCAAACCAACGTGACACTTATAAAAAATGCCATAATAATACTACAATAAATATTCAAGGGCGGATCTTGTAGCAGTGCGTTCTTTCTATGCGATATGAACACCAGTTATATAGCTGTTTCCATAACGACAATATATAGCATTTCTAGAGACTCGATACTAGAACACAGGTATGGTAAGAGCACAGTTGATCTACTAAAAATCAAAGAATATTATATTCAGAAGCTCTGATTTTTTTAAGTTATGTTCTTAAATGTGATATGTTTATTAACATGTTTATTATTTGTTTGATCTATCTATAGCATAAATTGTTTTATAATGATATTCTTGTATGGATATATTGATGTTTTTTTTAAATAATTATGCTCACGTGTAATTTGTATTGATACCTGTGTACGTATCTATTGACGTTCCTTATTGCATCACTTGAGTCACAGATATATCAGTAACCATCTTATTGGTAAATGTTTGATTAAAGCACACTAAAAACATTTGGTATCCCAATACCCTATCGTACACAACAAAATAGGTTTCAGTTAAACGTATTTATCATGTTTATACTGCTTCTGTTTTGGCTCATGTGTACTTCTACTAAATTTGTTATTTTTTTGTTTAAATGTTGAATAAATCTCATGCTTGTATGTTCCAAACGGATTTATTATAGTTAAACGAGAAGAGTACAAACAAGTAAATTATGATTTTTATGTGCTTCAATAAGAAAGAACCCCTATTATTTTCCGCAGGGGTATATTAATGCTACCTTTAATTGAATAAAATGATGATGATGATGATGATGATGATGATGATGATGATGATGATGATGATGATGATGATGATGATGGTGATGATGATGACGACAACGATGACGATGCAGCTGATAATGCTGATGATGAGGAGGAAGAGGAGAATTGTTTTGATTCAACAAGAAATACAACTTCAACACTCGATCAATAATAATCATCGAGTTGTCTCGCTTGGTTTCATTCAGCACCCGGCTCATTACGTATGCACAGACCTAGCTCGAAAACGAGGCAGATAAACGGGAAATAAGATCCGTACACTTGCTGGTCCCACGCTCTGCTGCGAAACTCACGTGAACAGATAAAATATGCGAAAACCAATAATTCGCTTAGTACCATTAATGTTGGCTGTTACGTTAATAGAATGCCGGTTATAAGTGTATTTTCCCACCTTAATATGTAACGAATACTTCCTGAAGAAACAAACAAAACAAATCAATTGTTAAATAATCATAAATTAATGGTCGAATTTCGCAATTATTCTTTCAATGCGTCATAAGCGACACATTACTATTTTTATCGACTGCCCTGTTATCTGTCAGTCACACCCCCGCGTGTTTGAGTTTACCACACCCTTAATGAAGACAGAATCCAGAAGACACACAGAGCATCTGCCATTTTGGATGTTTTTCCACAGAGGTAGTCTTGAAGGGGCCGTGGTTTGTAACTAACTCGAGGACGGGGCCTAAAACGTCGGTCTTTAAACAAGGCTGTGCTTCCAGCCTTGTAAACCGACAGCGAAATTTTGTATGAGAGCGTCGGTGCATCATTTTCCAAGATGGCGTGCTGTCTCAGCGCAGAACAGCAAGAGCAAAAACGAATAAATCAAGAAATCGAGAGGCAGTTGAGAAAAGACAAACGAGATGCCAGGAGAGAACTTAAGTTGTTGTTGTTGGGTATGTATCGTTAGCGACCTGTCCCCTTTGTACGCTTGAAAAAGTGGGTTTTTTATTGCAATTTCTGCACAAGCGGCCATCTTGAATATTAATAGTTGTCTTATTTGAGGCTTAAATACATGTTTTTAATGTATTTTCACGCGTAGTAACTGTTTAAACCATATTCATATCCCTTGATAATTCATTCAATAACACGAGTTAAGAATGTAACTAGTTTTTCTGCTGTCGAAATACAATAAATACAAAAAAATTGCAACAAATGCTGCACAATATTGATTGATTGATCCTGCAAATTTTGACAGAGAATTTCTTTCAAGCCTGTTGCTATCACAAGAAAGCATGATGTCAACAAAGTTATCATATTCTGCATGCGAGTAAATAAATATATATTACTAAGTTACTACTAAGATTTGTTGGTATGATGCCATTTGCATTCAACTATGAGTATTGTGAGTAAATTTGAAGTCTGCGTGTGAACTTTGTGGCATGTGTTATTACTGTGTTTTACATTATTATTGTGTAACCATTAAACAGAACACTTTCCCAATTAAATATTTTTGTGTTAAGTGAGTCCTAAGCACATATTTATTCTTTGAGACATGCAGAATATTAGCTAAAGAAACTTCAGGGTACAGTTTATATACTATTGACAGACCTGTACGCTGAAGCTAACCCCGTATCGAAAGTCAACCAGAGTCGTAACATATTTATGTCACGCTATAAATCAAAGAAAGCTCATTTTCTTGGATACATTTCTACATATATTAGTGAATGAATATAAATTACTGCATCGAGGAATGTTTTAAGGTTCAGATGTTTCAAATGCATCTTACATTAGATGAAAATAACTCTCATCAGTCTGAAATTCACAATTTTGACGCCATTGTCGCTTTGTCACGTGACGAGTTTTCATTTGGATACTTTCGGATAAACATTGACATTTTATGCTGAAATTGTAAACATTACTTTTGTTTTCTGAAATCTATTATTTGTGATTAACAACTTACGTCTGGTGGATTATAAGACTGATTTCATTGTGAATCAGGTAGTTTTATATAATATTTACTTTGACTTTGTATTGACACTACAATTTGTTTACAAAATAAGCCAGAATAATTAAAATACCGGGAAATGTCATTCTGAATTTGAAAACACTTGAGCACATGGTTTGTTACTAAAAATAGAAATAACGTCATATGACCGTGAAATCTCGGGAGATTCGCATTTCAAGAAAGTCTGTCACATCGCTGTTTTTCTCGATATGTATGAGCAGAATAGATACATTTTAAATGTTTAAGATAGTTTTTTGTGAAAGAATATATCAGTTAAATGTGAAAAATGTCAATCTTTCCAATCAAGTGGTTGAATTGGGCCAACAACTGCATTTAAAAGCTGTTTTGGACCGGTCTTTGTTAACTGTCAACTTTTCGGGAATTTCTGGTTGACTTTCCTAATGAGGTTGGTCCATAACTATAAAGTCGCGCCAGTCAAAAATCATAAAAAGCGACATTTAAAGTTATGGAAGCCAGAACTAGCAGAATATCAGCCCTTTCCCCTTGACATACCTTCTCCCCTCTGAGGCTCTGACAGAAATTTTCCTCGAACAATATATCTAACATTGAACAATTCTTTTCTGTTAAACAATCAAAGCAAAAAAGTTTGTAAACATTGTATGAGTTCAACAATCGTAACATTATTGGTAACGGGAAACAAACTTTAGTTTTTCCCAGGAAGTCAAAGGGGCATGGCACATTACTTTCAAAAAGGGCATTTTAGCAACTAGTTTGGGTAAAAAAGGGTAAAAACATGTCGTGAATACCTGTTGTTTTTTTTTAGAAAAATATAATCGTAATTTTGTATTTAATTTATATTAATGTAATATTTGTCTTACAATGTCCATTTAAGTTCCATGCTGTTTCAGTAAACTGTACAGCATGACAAACATAATTAACCAATATATGCATATGAAACTGATTATACACAGATCCACTAACTTATAAATGAAACCATGTTTGTCTTGTCCCATTTTCTAACATTAATCTTGTCAGATGTTTTAACTTTGCAAGTAAACTGAATGCTAACAATTTGCAAACACTTGTTTCTGTGACATACATCCACTGAGAAGATTACTAATATATGCGTTGGTGTCTAAAACATATTTATGCATCATTGATTATCACAGGCATTTCATTAATACCTTCTAAATGTATGATCTCTATCGTTAATCAGATCGTTGTTTGCCATTTTTGCAGAGAGTCACAATTTTTTTTTTTAATAGTCCGTCATCTTGTTAAAATTATGCAAGCGACGGGTGCACATAGCAAATTAAAATCGTATAATATGTTCGCCTAATAAGTGATTAGCCAATTTAGCATTTTGTTTAATTAGTATACGATACAGTAATTGTTTCAATAATTAATTATCTAATGAAATGCACAATTTCCACAAAGGTAACATTGATGTTATTATCAAAAGTCTCAGAAGTAACTGTCTACGATTTTATTGATGACGAGTACACAATACGGTCGTTTAGTGTGCTTGGTATAACAAAGCCATTGAAATTATCGATTGATCTTGACCTGGGATTATTCACCCGTGACAAATTCACAACCACGCAAATCTTTGCTGCCTTGGCGCCATACTCTGATACTAGTGGGCTTAAAAGTTTGGTCACGGGGCAATGAAGATGTTATCAATAAGGGTGCGTGGCGGCTTTTTCCTTAGAAAGGGCAGAGTGGCGCTTACGAAATGTGGCTTGACGCAGCGCCACGCAAAAAGGGCCTGGGAAAAACACTAGTGAAATGACCGCAGAGTGTTATGGGGCATTCAGAATAGCCATATAACGAAATCTGACTTTGGTTGGTTCACAAATCTAGTTCTTTTTTGTTCAGATTAAGGTCCGGTAGGTGGCCATGAATTATTGAATAGTACAATTAAATCAATTTTATAACGCAGTCTGTAAAGACCTGTATTTTATCCTTTTACAATGTCTAATAATTGGAGACAATACATGTACAAGAAGTAATTGAAAAAAGACGATGCGAAAGGAATTCAGAATGTTTTTTAAAAAGGGAAAGGAACAAAAGTATTGAAACTGAATATTTATAGCCTCATGTTTATAGGAAATTATGATTTGATGATTTTATCAACGTTCTCTCGATTTTGTTACCCCACCCACTAAGGGTATCACGTTTACAGATTTTTCTAAGTGTTTAAACAAAATAAAATAAACAAAACATTATCATTTAAACGATATCCCTGTGTCTGTTTAAAAGCATCAGTTCCATCGCATTTCCAAACTGAAAGTAGTACTTATTTTCGAAAGTTATATCCAGTGCATATCCCAGTCGCGCAATGAAGTCATATTAAAACCAACTGTTCTTGTCGTTATCGAACCATTGGGTTACACTTTGTCTACTCACATGCCGTTCTATTTTGTAAGAAAGATCAGTTGATATCCAACCCACATTTCTTCAAAAAGAGTAATCCAGTTCTAAAATTTGAAATGTTTTACTTAATAAGATGTACATCAAAACGAGTATCTGTTTATTAAATAGGCTGCATCAAGAATGAACTCGCTGGTGTGACTTGTGTATCTGTCGTCCCGTAAAGGTTAAATAAATAGATTTGTGGAGGAACACCAGTTTGTCCACTGATGAAGAGTCTAGGGACGCCCTCAGCTAAGTATCAGTAGCTCTAGCAATGGAAAACACAAGCTCTGATTGTACAGCAGTTTCTGGCACACAATTTTCATGTGGTTCGCAATGGTCCTTGTACTTTCTCCTTTGTACGACAACTCTGTTGCACACAAGTTACATTTAAATTTTTCTTTTCCGCATACTTCAAATTGAGTTAAAAAAAGTTCCATAACGGTGATTTTCATGACCTGTCTTGTTTGCCATATATCTCTTAAACTGAATGCCGATAAAAAAACGGAGGGAAAATTTCCTCTTGCTTTTCGTGCCGAAGTGCGTTGAATGTTTAAGACGATTTGGGGCATGCTCATTTAACAAATGGCAGGAAACAATTTCTTGAGCACTTCGTGCCAATGCGTGTCAAATATTCAAGACGTCTAGTATGTATATGGTGTGTTGTTATGTTTCGGTATTGTGAATAAGTGCCATCTGGCGGACTTGATACAAATAGGAGTCTTTTTCAGCAGCTGTTAATAAGCTTTGCAGCGTCACAACGTAATGAAATACATGTTAAAGGGATTACATGTATGTTAATATTGACATCGTTAAAACGTTTACTGTTTTTGTATACGTTTGTGAGCAAAACACGAAACAAGACTGTTTAAACATTATACCCTTACCACCCACCTGTTGCTAGCAGAAATAAACTTTTTACTTTACAGGTGCCGGCTAAAAATCTTCTAAGTTGCGCTAATTTTGGCTGGTGCAAAAATTCACTTGAAAGTACCTAATTATGTTTTCTTTAGCAGTAAAATGGTTTTTGGTACCCTTTAACCATTTAGAATTCAGACATTGACAAAATCTGTCAATCAGGTAAATCTGACAATAAACTGAGTCTGATATGTCTGTAAAATCATTTGGATCATGATTGGGTCAAATATCTCTGTGACCGTTTTGCAGCTCAAGTTTTCCATCCTGGTCAATACGCTCTCAAGTGTTTTTTTCGATCAATTCTTTTATTTAAAGTTAATCTCAACGTTAAGTTTATCTCACATCAAGCTGTATAAGTAAAACCTTAGTAAATGTAATATTGAAATCACATTCATTCTCAATTTAAAATAATTTTTAGCCAGAAAACAACAATACATATCCCAATTAAAGTCAAAACCACATGATTTTTCCCAATACAAAGGAACATGGTCCCATTTCCTGAAATGGTGAAAAACACTGCTCTTTAGTCTTTAAGTGAGCAATGCTAAATAATACCTAGCAATAATAATAGTAAAACTTTGCAGATTGAGACGTTACAATCCTGATATATGACGAGAAAACAAATGTCGAATTTATTTCAGGCACTGGCGAGAGTGGCAAGAGCACGTTCATCAAGCAGATGCGGATCATCCATGGTGCAGGCTACTCAGAGGACGATAAACGGTGCTTTATCAAGATCGTGTATCAGAACATCTTCATGGCCATGAATGCAATGATTCGTGCAATGGACACACTGAAAATCAACTACAAAGACCCAAATAATGAGGTTTGTATATTCTTGACTTGTAATGTTAAGAGAAAATTGTGTTTGCTTTTTGACGATGCTGCGAAGCAGCTCGTCTAAGTTATCATATCATTAAAAAATTCTTCACAATGGCGACCTGTGTAAAAGACCGAGCCAGTCCGATTCTGATAGCTCGATTTTAAGCTCATCTATTTTTTGAAAAAAAATTATGAGCTATTGTCATCACCTTTGGCGTCGGTGTCGGCTTCCGGTTAAGTTTTGCATTTAGGTCCACTTTTCTCAGAAAGTATCAATGCTATTGCATTCAAACTTGGTACATTTACTTACTATCATGAGGGGACTGGGCAGGCAAAGTTAGATAACTCTGGCGTGCATTTTGACAGAATTATGTGCCCTTTTTATACTTAGAAAATTGAATATTTTGGGAAAGTTTTGTGTTTAGGTCCATTTTATTCCTTAAGTATCAAAGCTATTGCTTTCATACTTGCAACACTTACTAACTATCATAAGGGGACTGTGCAGGCAAAGTAATGTAACTCTGACTGGCATTTCGACAGAATTATGTGCCCTTTTTATACTTAGAAAATTGAAAATTTGGTTAAGTTTTGTGTTTAGGTCCATTTTATTCCTACAGTATCAAAGCTATTGCTTTCATACTTGCAACACTTATTTACTATCATAAGGGGACTGTGCAGGCAGAGTTATGTAACTCTGACTGGCATTTGGACGGAATTATGGGCCCTTTATACTTAGAAAATTGAAAATTTTGTTAAGTTTTGTGTTTTGGTCCACTTTACCCTTAAACTATCATAGATATTGCTTTCATACTTGGAACACTCGCAAACTATCATAAGGGTACAGTAAAAGGACAAGTTGCATAACTCTGGTTGTCATTTTTACGGAATTATGGCCCTTTTTTGACTTAGTAACTTTGAATATATGGTTAAATTTTGTGTTTCGATCCACTTTACTTCTAAAGTATCAAGGCTTTTGCTTTCAAACTCCAAAAACTTTCATGCCATCATGAGGTTACTGTACCTGGCAAGTTGAATTTTACCTTGATCTTTGAATGACCTTGAATCTCAAGGTCAAATGATAAAATTTTGCTAAAAATGCCATAACTTCTTTATTTATGATTAGATTTGATTGATACTTTGACAAAACTAATCTTACCTGACATACCACAATAGACTCCACCCAAACCATCCCCCGTGCCCCTTCCCCCCCCCCCCCCCAATTTTTTATTTTTTTTATTTTTTATTTTTAAGATCATCTCACAAATGACCACCACACCCTCACACTATACTATACCCCCATCCACCCCCCCCCCAATTGTTTTTTTTAAACGGTTAAAAAACACAAATATTTATTTTTATTATTTTATGTTTGAAATACCGTACAACCATCGCACCCAATAATACCCCCCACCCCCCAATCCCCCCCCCCCCATTTTTTTTTTTAAGATCATCTCACAAATGACCACCACACCCGCACACTATACTATACCTCCCCCCTCCACCCCACCCCACCCCCCAATTTTTTTTTTTTTGGAAACGGTTAAAAAACACAAATATTTATTTTTATTATTTTATGTTTGAAATACCGTCCAACCATCGCAACCAAGAATACCCCCCCCCCCCCCCTCCCCCGAATTCCCCCCCCCCCCCAATTTTTTTTGTTAAGATTATCTCACAAATGACCACTACACCCTCACACTATACCATACCCCCCCCCCCCCCCCCACCCCCGATTTTTTTTTGAAACGGTTAAAAAACACAAATATTTATTTTTATAATTCTATGTTTGACAATTTTTTTTTGCCGTTTATTTTCGCATTTTTGGAAGATAATGTAATAAATGTCCACGCCCCCACACTATACACCCCTCTTCACTCCACCCTACCTCCTTTGTGGTTGAAAATGAGAGTGCCTTCACCTTTGAAAAGAAAATAGATGAGCGGTCTGCACCCGCAAGGCGGTGCTCTTGTTCTAATCAGCATATCTCGCTGATTATCATTGATTAAGGTAAAGAAAGCTCAGCTATAAATAGGACAGCATGTTCTGTGAAAAAGATTTAATAATAGTTTGAAAACATTAATTTTAAATCAGTTATATTCAATCCATTATATGTTTATAGATCAATGAAACAAATATGCATTTTCTGTATTGTATTTGACATTTGTCGTGATTCTGTAAATAAATTGCAAATGAAAATGTGTATAATTAACGTTTGAGTGTAAAAGAAACGAATTATAACAAACCTGCCATTTGTAAACGTTATAGCGAGTAGGGTATATAAACAGCATAAAAGCCATGTAATATGTATGAAACTTGCTCTTGTGCGTGCTTTCTCATTGTGCATAGTTAATAAACTTTTCAAACAGAAATTACAGAGCCACATCAGTGCACATACTATGTTTGATAATTAATTTGTTTGTTGGATATTGTTTGCTGTTTTAAACACATATTAGGTTATATCGCGGAAATTTAGTTAACCTTGCCATGTGTTCATGGGCAAACTCACATATTCAAGTCGTATTCAACTATGTGATCATACATACTTTCGGAAATTATTGCCGTACTTAACGAACAAACATGCCTAAGATTATTGAATAAGGGAAAAACAATAATCAAAAGAGAAAAATTATATGTTCATGCACATGGGCATGTGAAATCGCGTCCGTGCACATAACATCATTAACTTAGGAAAGGAAACAACGAAATATAAAGTTTGGTATGATATACATGTGAAATTCAAGAGCATTGTGTAATTAGAGAGCATGTCAAGTTTTGAATATATCTGCTACGTAACGTAATTTTATAACCCACAAACTTATACTGTAACAGAATGTTTTTATGCTCCCCGAAAATTTTCAGGGAGCATATAGTTGCCAGTTTGAAGTTCCTTCTGTACGTCCTTCCTTCCGTCACACTTTTGTTACCGTTTCTCATAGCACCTTCAATACATTACCGATCTCTTTCATATTTGGCATGTAGGTACCTTGCATGGACCTCTACCTTTTGATGAGGTTTGAGGTCACTGGGTCAAGGTAAAAGAGGCTAATAATAGATTTTTCCTTCACACTTTTGTTACAGTTTCTCATTGCACCTTCAATACTTTACCGATCTCTTTCATATTTGGCATTTACATGTAGTTACCTTGCATGGACCTCTACCTTTTGATGAGGTTTGAGGTCACTTGGGTCAATATCAAGGTCACAGAAGCTAATAATAGATTTTTTTAGGTGGTTATTAACACATAGATTGACAAAGCGCATCATCGGGGAGCATCCATCAGTTTCACTGATATTCTTGTTTAAGATAATTGGTACAGAAAATACATGTTGAATATCTTTTTAAAGATATTTCTAATGATATTTGATCGAGAATGTAACCCGCCTCCCAGTTTTGTTGAATGGGTCAAGTTCCCCACGGGTACTACTTCCCCGTACCCCCAAATTTGTTTTCGTACCCACATTTTTTTGTACCCAATTTATTTCATACCCAATTTTTTTCGTACCCATTTTTTTTTTAACAACTTTTTGCGTACCCAATTTTTTGGGGGCATAATTTTTGTACCCAAAAATTTCTTACCCAATTTTGTTCGTACCCAAAATTTCCATACCCACATACACAATTGTGGTGATGTCGATAAACTTAAAAGCATCCTCACACCAGTACAGTCAGTACTTTGATTATGTCCTTCAGTCTACATGTAAACTGGGGGACATATTGTTTTTGCCCTGTCTGTTGGTTTGTTTCTTGGTTTGTTGGTTTGCGTCAAACTTTTATATTTGCCATAACTTTTACAATATTGAAGAAAGCAACTTAATATTTTGCATGCATGTGAATCTCACGGAGCTGCACATTTTGAGTGGTGAATGGTCAAGGTCATCCTTCAAGGTCAAAGGTCAAATATATGGGTCTAAATAGCTCATTTAAATTAATATACATTGTACACTATAACTGGGTAAACCTTTGTATTAAAGATAGCAACTTGATATTTGGCATGCATGTGTGTATCTCATGGACCTGCACATTTTGAGTGGTTAAAGATCAAGGTCATCTTTCAAATATATGGTTGGGGGGACATAGTGTTTCAAAAACACATCTTGTTTATTTTGATAACTGCATGTTTACCTTTTTTAATATGTAATCTCTTAAAACTCTCTTAAATAAGGTTTCATTGCTGAAGTTGTTGTCACAGGCCCATATTGTGCGAAGGGGGGAAAACATGCTGTCAATCAGTCTTGTTTTGTATACCATTTTTTGTTCTAATTTGGGCTCTCTCATGGCAACATATTTAAACAGACTACAATGTTTTACAATGATACAGTCTTCATTTAAATCCCAAATCCATTGCATGCCCCAAGGTTTTGTAACAGTTGTGACCCATACTCATGCTTTACTTGCAAGCCTAAAACATGTATGTACATGTACAATTGGTGCAGAATTTTTGTCCAGAGAAGGATGCCACTATTGTGAAAATGTTTCTAGACTGTGTGTAGATTTACTGGCTTTGTAGTCTGTTTAAGGTGTGACACTGGCTGGGACTGCTTGCTAATGACTAATGTTTGTTCTTGCAGGGCAATGCTAGCCTCGTTCGCCAGATCGATCACGAACATGAGACAGTGTCAACCTTTGAGCAGCAGTTTGTGGACGCCATCAAGGCGCTGTGGGCAGATAGCGGCATACAGGAGTGCTACGACAGGCGGAGAGAATATCAGCTGACAGACTCTGCAAAATAGTATGTCTGCAACAAGTTTCTTTTAGCTTTTAACTTCTTATAGGGGGAAGTCATGAAGCTTCTAAGGGGAAGACAATTTCTTGGGGGTATGTTTCAGTTTTTTAGGGAAAACTGCATGAATTTTAAGATGCAGCCTTAATTAATCTTCAGCTATATAATATAACAAGCAAATTTGCTGAATTATATCCCCTGCAAAATATACATTGTTTATGGATCATTGCAAATCCCTTGTGGACAGTTTAATCATCAAGTGTAGGGTAATAATTATTAGGTAATTATTAAGTTTAGGGTAACTGTTCTTATAAATTGCAATTCCCCTCAGTGTTCTGCTGTGAATCTGTACTGAATCCAATCAGAATCAACATTTGTCGTCTGCTAATAATATAATAAAAGCCGGTTGGATAGTTGGCGCACATGATGCAACATCATTTTGCAGTTTGGAATTCTTTGTAAACCGCAACAATGAGTAATAGCGACAAAGTTTTTGATATCCAAGGACGCCGAACATTAAATAAATCAAAACAATAGCGGATTCTTCAAAACGGTAACGAAACCGAAAATGAATATTAATAACAACGGTGTGAACGCGGTTAACACCTGCTAATTAGTTTGCATTGTCAATTAATATTTGGATTAATCGACTGTTAATCAATAATCCCATATATGCCCGATTTATATTTTAAAAACCAAATTATGAGTGGGTAATAGACGATAAGAGTCATAAACACAAACGTTTGAAATTTTCTGAAGTGTCAAATGAATTTCAGCATATGGTTCTATTTCAAGATATGATGAAATAAGCTCCCAATCAGGACCGTTGAATTGCAACATGCGTAAATCACCTGCCACGATTTGCACGCGTTGTGTACAGCTATTTTAGGTTACAAAATTCTACATTTAAGAAATGAATTTCTTTGTCCAGATTAAAAGCGCGCGAAAATTGGCTTGGGTGTATTTATTTGTAAATAAAAATTTCGTAGCGGGTACAACATTGCGATCATTTAATTTCCATTAAAAGTTTTGTTGTGATTTTCAACAAAGTACCGGGGTATCTCGCGAATTATTTGGCATTGACATTTCCTCTTAATAAAATATAATGTAAATACGCTGTATCGTGACCGTTACGCTGTATCAGTTCCTTCATTATTGAAACAATTATTGTATTGTATAATGACTGCACACACGTGTCGTAACATACGGATGTAATACGTAAATTCGGACAGTACGTAAAGTCGGACACAATTAAATAAATTATTTAATACTCTTGATTTCTTGAAACTCGGTATTTGTTGTTAAAAAGGGCTATTGCATTGATTAACACCATATGAGTCAATCGTATTGATCATCTAAATGCTTTATTTACGTTTACGACTAAACGTGCTGTCCGAATTTAAGTACACATACATATGCACATACATGTAATATCTACATGTAGTATATAATTGTCTTTGGTACATTTATATTTAAGTACACGGTGCCTGTACTATAACATTGATTTACGATATTGACTGTGTACATCAGACCAGTGCCTTCCCCAGGAATTTGTTCAGGTGGCCCGGGTGTGGGTTGGGGATGGGTGTCCCCTCCCGACGTTGATTTTTTTTTTAATTTAACGTGTCAATTCACGTTATGTGGTGCGTAATAACTCAAAGAAAAACAGCGTCAAAAGACGTCATTTGGTGCGCTATGACTCATCAAAAAAATCCCCCAGTCATTTAAAAATATATTTTTTATATTGTTTAATTGTTTTAAAACTTTTCCGCACAGATAGTAAAATCCCGACTCGAACGATTCCCCAATACATCCGTTTCAACCCGACTCTATTACTGTATACTTACTATTTTTCAAGTTTCTATTTATTACCCGATAATCCCGTTTATTCTGTTTTTATCAATCTCTTTCTGGTAAATATTTACGATAAAAGCTTTCAGTTATTTCTTTAACACAAACCTTGCCATTTTTTAAGTGACTATAGATTTGATGAAATATTGCCTCTGAATATGCGTCAATCCCCTGACCTGTTGTGTGCTTGTTAAAACGCTCAATACACGCCATTTGTATGCAATAGACGCGACGTTGTACATGCTGCATAATTTTCGCGCTCTTTTTAATTGAGAAAAAGATTCGACACAAAATAAATTTGCACTGCTAATTTGAAGCAAAAATATTTAACGTTGCGGTAACATTTACATTCGGAAGTGTGTTTCGGATTAAAAACGCGTTAACATCGACTTACGGTAATGGGTTTCGGATTACGAATTTAATTATTCCCATTTGAGATTTCAACAAATATTAACCGTTGCGTTATGAATTCAACGATAATTTGTTTACACACTTTACGAGTCAAATAAATGTTTTGACGGAATTATGCATGAAATTCACGTTGTCCACAAGGATCACGGCCGGTTGCCATCATCAGTCTTCTCAACTATCGATTATCGGACGAAACATTTACAAGTGTGCGTAATTAATTCAACAAAAATTTGTTAAAGCGCATTATGTGTCGAATAAATGTCAGAAAAACGAGGTGAATCAGTTCTATAAATAGACATGTTGAAATATACATGTACTGGAATTAAATAAATTGTTATCACATAATTGTAACCGCATAATAATTAATTGTTTACCACTTGCAATTAATTTCTCGTATTAATTATGAGTCAAAGGTAACACTTGTTTACAGTAAAAAGGTGTGATGATGATGCCCGAAACCGTCTTTAATGTTCTGTACTGTACTAATTACCGGTTTTATATTACTTAAATGGTACAACTACTTGCTAATCAAGCTGGGATAAACTCTTACTTCATGACCGACGTCAATAAAAAATAATGGTCGATAGTTAACCCCGCCCTCATAAGCATTCGCGTAACCGATTGGACGATGAACTTCACAGTTTGACGACTGGAAAGTTACCAGATACATCCTTGTCAGCATTTAAATGACCGTGTAATGTGGCTAGAATAATCAATACGCGCGTCATGCTATTCTCTTATCAGTGGATTATCCATTACCCCATGTGGTGTTAATGGCGATTACTTGTGAAAGTAGGTACCGAGTGCTCTTTTAAAACAGGGAATATTGATACACTGATAGGGAAACCTTGATTTTTTTGGACAATCTCCACTTTCTTTTACTGAAGAATACACTGATCGGAAAATTTCAAGCGCCCCCGGTACTCTGATTTCGAAATTCAAGCGCCCCGGCAAGGGGCGCTTAAATGGCCTGGGGAAGACCCTGCATCAGACTACTTGCTGTTTTATGTGTATGTATGTATACATATTATGTATATGTAAATGAAGAAATAAAATAAAGATGAAAACCTGCCTCTTATCATTTTGTAGGAAAATTTTATGGGCTACCAAATATTTTTATTGGTAGCCCAGTGGGCTACCTGAAAAATAAGAAATTTGTCGGACACTGATGTTATAATTCTTGTGCATGGCACTTCTTCCCATTGATTTCTAAGCACCCATGAAGTTTGATGTTGAAATGTTGTAGCTTATCTGAGATATAACGGTAGCCCTGAAAAATTCCATCAGTGTTGGTATTAATATTGTTTAGAAATCTTTGATTTTGCAGTCATAAGGTAACATGTGCTTTTTAAGATTGGGAATCGGGCTGAAATTTGGCCACAAATTTGACCCCAAACAGTCTCTCTATACACAATCTTTAAAACTCTCCATGTTTTGTGTTTCAGCTACTTAGATGATGTTGATAGGATCACTCAACCTGACTATTTGCCAACGCTGCAAGATATCCTTCGAGTAAGATCCCCGACCACTGGGATCATAGAATATCCCTTCGACTTGGATAGTATAATATTTAGGTAAGCCAGTTGAGATCATATAATATCCCTGTGACTTGGACAGTATAATATTAAAGCTACATAAATACTCAAAATTAACCCATATTTCTTAAAATAAAGTTAACCCATAAAAAATGTGTGTTTTTATATAGCAATAGCCAAAATGTCAACGCTAGATGAGGTATGGTAACAACAATTTAAAGTGGTACAAAATCCTCCTTTATATTTTTGTGTCACAATATATGATTCCATGTTTATTTACTGTGACAATATCCGAACATTTACAAGCAAACGCGAGATTGGCTTCCGGCAGCGTCGGAAGCACATTGTAGTTCTCATGAACCAATCTTCGTCGCTCGTAAATGGTGGGATTTCATTGCGGGAAATTCACATAGAATATATTATCTCACAAAAAAAGAGCATTTCGTATCTCCTTAAATCTATTTTACCAGACCACATTTAGCATTGAAATTTGGCTATTGCTGTAAGGTACACTGATTTGTATGCCCCCGAAGGAGGGCATATAGTGATCGGAGCGTCCGTCATTCCGTCACACTTTGAATTTATGTTTGCTCATAACTTCTATGTCGCTTCAGATGTAACCTTCATATTTGGTATGCATGTGTATATGGACAAAGCCTTTCCATACGCTCAACATTTTTGACCCCTGTGACCTTGACATTGAACTTAGCGTCCGCGATTAGGTTTCGAAATCTGGGTTTAAGTTTTGAAAAATGCTCATAACTTCTATGTCCCTTGAGATATAACATTCATATTTGGTATGCATGTGTAAATTGACAAGGCCTTTCCATACGCACAAATTTTTGTACCCCTGTGACCTTGACCTTGAACTAAGGGTCCGCGTTCAGGTTTCGAAATCTGCGTTTAGGTTTCGAAAAATTCTCATAACTTCTATCAAAGCGTTTATAGGGGGCATATGTCATCCTATGTTGAAAGCTCTTGTTTAAACATTCCTTGATTTTAAGGTTTTATGTGGCTTAAAGGTAAACCAGCTGGGATCATAGAATATCCACTCAGCTTGGATGGTAAAATATTTAGATGAGCCCCACTTGATTCATACTCAAACATTCATGATTTCAATCTTCTGTAAAGTGGATCAAATTTGCCAGTTATTTGATGGGGTAAGTTATTAGAAACTGCTGATCTGAAACCAAAGTTGCTGGGCTAAAAGTTTACAAGTTTAATTTTAAAATAAATTAATTTGTTTTCTTCAATTAGTTTAAACCTATTTATTTTAGCTCAATTGCATTGAAAGCCCAAGGCTTATATAAACGCTCTCGAGTCTGTTTCCTGGGCCTAGAACCAGTACTTGGTGTCTTTGGGGGAGATATAAAGAATGCTCCCACGGTGGGGATCGAACCCGTGACCTCCCGGTCGCTAGGCCAGGGCTTTTTTTCCTTCTTTGTGATTGGCCGTGGACGGACATTTCACAATTTTTACACGGCCAATTCACAAACCTGACATGGCCGTGAATATTTACAAAAACGGTTGTTTTAAATTGTGAAAAACAGACTTTTTGTGCTCAAAACTGTCAAAAACGGCCATTTCAGAACAGAAGTAGAAGTTTCATAACCTCGTTTTTAATTCCGAATTCACGAAAAATTGTGGACTCACGTTACCGATATTTGCTTGTTTTAATCGATTTTAAAGTGTTGTGTAACCGGTGAAACTGGCGTAAATAGTAAAAGCTCTGCCAAGCAATGTCAATATAAAAAAATGGCGACGCCGAACGCTCATTACTACACGAAGAAAATTAGAACAAACCACAAAATAATCCCGATTTTTTTTTCACGGCCTTGTCAGGTTTGTGAATTGGCCATGTGAAAATTGTGAAATGTCTGTCCACGGCCAATCGCAAAGAAGAAAAAAAGCCATGCTATAACAACTAGAAATGGCGCGGCAGATGCCAACGCGTATCCCCACGCCGCATGTTTGACCCAGGGACGCCCCATGGTTGGTAATGGGTCCATGCATAGTTGAGATTGACCGTATTGTCATAAGAGAAGTTCAGTATCAATAAGAAGTGAATCGGTGTAGAAATGAAGAAATTATAGTAAAAGACAATTTTGGGTGGATGTGGCCTATTATGGGCGGGGCGCCCCAGGGTTGATAAAGGGGCCATACATAGTTGAGATTGACCTTATTGTCATAAGAGATGTTCAGTATCAATTTGAAGTAAATCGGTGTAGAAATGAAGAAATTATAGTAAAAGGCAATTTTGGGTGGGTGTGGCCTATGTGGGCGGGGCGCCCCAGGGTTGGTAATGGCGCCATGCATAGTTGAGATTGACTGTATTGTCAAAAAAGAGGTTCAGTATCAATTTGAAGTGAATCAGTGTAGAAATGATGAAATTATTGTAAAAGGCAATTTTTGGTGGGCGTGGCCTATGTGGCCGGGGCGCCCCAGGGTTGGTAATGGGGCCATGCATAGTTGAGATGGACCTTAGTGTCATAAGAGAGGCTCAGTATCAATTTGAAGTAAATTGGTGCAGAAATGAAGAAGTTAATGCAAAATAACATAAAAATATGAGTGAAAATCTCTGACCCGGCCCGCCCCAACCCTCATAACTTTTGACCCAGGGGTCAGATCAAAATTTCGTCACTGTCACAGTCACACATATGCTCATAGCTACCATGTATGTAAGTTACAAGGTTCTAGTGCTAATAGTGTAGGAGGAGCAGGTGGCCAGTACGGACGGACGGACAGACGCACATCAATACAATATCCCCACTTTTTCTCCGAAAAACGTGGGGATAACAAATAAAAAAAACTAGTAACACTGATCAAACTCAGATTCATTGGTGTACTTGGGAACTAATTTGATGAAAGTAATTATAAATGACATAAATTATTGCTTAATTATGAATAATGTGCCCTTAGTCACGAATGAAATGCACTTTTAGCTCATCTGAGCACATAGTGCTTATGGTGAGCTTTTAGGATACCATGTTGTCAGCAGCTTTAGAAACTTAAAAGTATTTATCCTTGGCTGATCCTGTTTTCATGCCCCCGGTAGGGTGGCATATAGCAGTTGAACTGTCTGACTGACAGTCTGTGATTCTGTCCGAAGACTTTAACATTGGCCATACCTTTTTATGCCCCCGAAGGAGGGTATATAGTGATCGGACTGTCCATACGTCTGTCTGCACACTTTGCACTTAGGTTTTGAAAAATGCTCATTACTTCTATGTCGCTTCAGTTAGCAATTTCATATTTGGCATGCATGACTGTGTATATGGACAAGGCTTTTCCATATGCACACAAATTTTGACACTTGTGACCTTGACCTTAAACTTAGGGTCCGCGTTTCGAAATCTGCGTTTAGGTTTTGAAAAAAGCTCATAACTTCTATCAAGTCTTTATAGGGGGCATAAGTCATCCTATGGTGACAGCTCGTGTTATTGAAGATACCAACTTGATTTTTGTCATGCATGTGTACAATGTATCTCATGGAGCTGCACATTTTTGAGTGGTGAAAGGTCAAGGTCATCCTTCAAGGCCAAAGGCAGTCTTCGAAATTAGCACACGCCCGATCGCCCGTGGCGAGTAAAATTACTGCCGGGCACATACAAAAATTCACGTTTGTGGCCCGCCGGGCATGTAAATTATTTGAGCCAATTGACAGTTTATAAAAAAAAATCGTAAGCGGTCTTTGATATTTGCAGATCTATTTTTCAATTTTGCGAACAAACACCTTGCCGTAAGTTGTAAAACAATGAAATTCGATTGGTTTAACAACACACACCTGCTTGCACACGTCATCGTTATTGTTTTTGACCGATGCAGTTCGGTCACATTCGGTCCTTATCGACGGTTTCTCTAGACATTAATCGAGAAGATGCTTTTTGAACCGATCATTTCAATCAAGTAATACGCTTCCGTTTTTGTCAATGTAAACAAATGTCATTGTCGACATAGAGGCTATGCAGTATCTTAGGTATGTTGATGGGGCTAAGCCCGATAAAGCACTTCCCAAAATAGAAAATTGACAATGATTTAGAGAAAAAGGAAGCCAAGAAATGGTACGAGGACACCAGAGAACGCTCTTTTCAAGAGCACTGGTGTAATGATCGACCGTCTTAATTCTTGTGACTGATTAGATGTAGTTGTATTCACTACTATTGAAACAAATGTTCTGCTTTACTATGTGTAGCATGTAAGTGTTAAAATGTTGTGATGTGTTATTATTTTGGTTAAAAAAGTTTGGGCATGTAAAAAATATGTTGGGCATGTAAAAATTCTTAAGTAACTGGCCCGACTGGCATGTAACTTTTCAAAGCTAATTTCGAAGACTGCAAAGGTAAAAAAAAATACAAGGGAAGTAAAAAGATTTAAAGGGAGATAATTTCTATTTTATATCATTGCAGGCCATTTTCACAAGGGAAGTAATATTTTTTAAAGGATACAATCCACACACAAAAAATTATTTCAAAGAGGCACAGTAGGGGGCATTGTGTTTCTGACAAACACATCGCTTGTTAAGTGTTTCTAATTGTTTTGGTCACAGGACTTTTTATCAACAAATTAATATTGACACAACAGGGGTTTTCCAGGCCATTTTGGATAAACATCATAGAAAATTATGGTTATTTATTTTGTAGGTTTTTAAAAAAAAATATAATTGAGATATAGAGACTAATAATCATAAGTCATACATATAAGACACTTCTTGCCAATATTTTATATCATTTCGGTTTTGGATCGGTTCGTTTCACGTCTGTTTTTACTATGAAACTGCAATGATCAGGGGTTTAATATTTGTTGGGTAACATCTCTTTGTTTTCCTCTACAAGAATTGTTTTCTTCTCTGAAATCACAAGTAAGGTATGCAACAACATATAATCATTATAACGCTCGAAATCAATGAAAATTTTGTAAAGTATTTAGTAAAATAAAGTTAACACCTTAACAATCAGTTTTCCTTATAGCAATAGTCACAATTATCAACGCAAGATGTGGTATGATTACATAGATTTTTGTAGATACAAAATGCTCGTTTTCATTTATTTGTGACACAATTAATTCAATGTTAATTTCCAGTGAATATATCTATTCATACGACACTCAAACACTAAAATGGTACCATGTTAGTGTTCATGTGTTGTATGAATAGATATAGTTGCGGGAAATATAGATGGAATTAAATATGCAAAACAAAAATAAAAACGAGCATTTTGTATTTGAAATTTCGGCAATTGCCATAAGGAACATTAGTTGTTTAACTTTATTGTACGAAATTTTAGTTGATTTTGAGTAGTAATGGGGCTTTAACCCATATCTAATAATAAATTCACAGCGGCCATTGCTTCTCAATTAGTCTTTCCCCCTGGGCGTATTGCTTTTTCATTTTCTATAGTCTCGTGAGTCGTTCTATCCCTTTAGGCACTATTTGTCCGGTCAGTGCTTTCGTCAATCTCAGTTCCAAGTACGGAAGTCTTATGTGGATTTCTACAAGATCGTGTTTTGTAATGAACTTCAACGACAACTGCTTAAAAGTAATATTATTTAAAATAGAGGTTGTGATTGTCAGCAATTTTGTCTCGTCTGCTAGCGTTCAAAGTTCAAATTTACAATGAAGTTCTTACCCGTAGAATATAACACACTAGTCGACAAGATCTTTAAAAGCAAGAGAACAAATGGAGATGGCTATGGCTGTCTGAATTCAGATAGATGTGTGTGGCGTTGCGTATTGTACTTTTTGTGGGAAAACGATCAATTACAAGTCCAACGGAAAGAAAGCTCTGAAGCTGCTCTGTGAAGATGGGAATCATTAGAAAAACACCAGATTGACAGATTTTTAATTTTTAGTGTTTATTTTTAAACATTGATAGTAATTGTTTAAGTTAAAGAGTGTATGCTTAATAATAAAAATAATAGAATTCTAGATTAAATGACTGAATAAAGTTAATGTACATGTACAAACATACATGTAACCATTGTTTGTTTTCCATTGTATGCATGTTAAGTAAGCTGCAAGAATGACTGTCAACATATGTTGGTCTGATACTTATGGACTGCTTCCTATTTGCAAATCAATTTGCTATCCTTCAGGAGCTTCCAGGGGCCTGGATCCCTGACCAGGGCTTTGACCTGGACCAACCAGGGGTGCCCAGCTAAAATATTTTAGTATTTTCAATTTTTAGTACTTTCACCCATGCACTTAGTCTGCATTACCTACATGATGAGGGACCTAGGGCCTTTAGGCCATCTTGTTTTAAGAAAAGGGTCGACCATTTGGACTAAACACTATGCACCTGAAACATATTTCTATTTATACATGTAATAAACATTTCTATTTCTAGAATGGTAGATGTGGGAGGCCAGAGGTCAGAACGGCGCAAGTGGATACACTGTTTTGAAAACGTCACGTCCATAATGTTCTTAGTAGCCTTAAGTGAATATGATCAGGTGTTAGTGGAGTCAGACAATGAGGTGAGTACTCACTTGATTATAATTTAAGGTAAAGGCCCCACCCCTGATAAATGACATCCCACCCTGCATCTACCGGTATCAATGGTGATTCAATACTGTGTAAACTGGGCCATTCTCCATAAAACTTGGCCTTTCAAATGTACAATATTTCATATAAATTAATGTACTTTAAACCAGGGCTTACTCTACTATGTGATGAATTTGCCAATAGCTGCACGAAAGCAAACTTGGTAAAAAATAATTGAATTATGATACTTTTAAAAAAGACACCATTTATCAATACGTTAAAAAAAGACACCATTCATCAGCCATTATGTGATTAATATTTGTTGAACTCACACAAGCACAACATGCTCTTGGTGAGCTTTTGTGATCACCTTTTTCCATCTTCAAAATTGTCCTTGCTGCAATAGTTCCACATTTATTTTGCAATCTTCACAGTGTTCGACACTAACGGGTGTCCGAGACTCCTAGAAATGGGACTCGGACTCCTTGTTTTTGTGTCAAGGCAGTCCGTCGGAATCCTTGGAAATCATCTTTTAATTATAAAAATATCCATAGATTTACTTTTTCGTATCTCGAGATTGGAATGTCCGAACTTTTGCACATCCAAAAACATATGTCAATCATCATTTTGCTTGAACACATTCACAAAAAACAAACATTCCAAATTGTTTATTTTGTTTTCTTGTCGCAGTCCTTGCATGTAGTAAAACGGGAACTCTGGAACTCCTTATCTATTCGATCATGGACGTTTTTTTCTCTGCCATTTTTGCTGTATTAAACTAGATTTCGCAGAACAGTCTCTTATCACTATAAAAATCAAAATAATACCCAAAATTGTTTACACAATGCACGTTTCATGGACCCAAGTATTAGTAATGAAGATAGAAGATGCCTGAATAACCACCTATCGCTATCAATTGATTATTTCAGAGGTTTTTTGCAGTTCGTTGACTTAGTTCTAGGTCTTTGCTTTGTTTTACCCACCACACTTATCTATCCCTACAGTTTATCCCTCCACGATAAAATCGATGCCAGTTACTAAGAGACTGAAAATGGCAACCGGGTGTAATCCTCGTGGAAATTGTAATTTTTATGCATAAATTAATACTAAAAAACATTTTTCGACACGTAAAGCTTTTTAACAAATTATCATTGAAATCATTACGCTTCTATGAATTTTTTGTTGAATTATCCAATGAGCATAATACAAAATTTATTCCGAAACACACTTCCGAATTTTAATGTTAACGCCACGTTGACAAATACTATCTTCAAATCAACGGTGCTCATGTATTTCATGTTGATCCTTTGTTCCGATAAAAAGCGAGCGAAAGTTATGTTGCATGTACAACGCCACGCCATCTGCATGGAAAGGAGGATGTATTGATTTTTGTATGTGTACACATCTTGTTATAAGCGCAGAGAACATTACGATCTTTAAATTTTGGTTAAAAGCTTTGCAGTTAACTTAAATAAAATTATATGTCAAATATTTTTTTAATTGACATTTCATCTAACTTAATTTTAAATCAAACACGCTGTATCTTTATCGTTACGGTCTTTCAGATAAGTAGAAATCTAATTATTGAAACAGTTATACACATTAAACAGACAATCCAGATAAAACTGGAATTAGTGTTAGGCGTTTTGAAAACACGTTCAGACTGCCTGTAGACCTTGATGTTTTGACAGAAGTGATAAAAATGTGGAAACGCAACTCTGCCGATGTAATCAGTAATGACTGGTAATACTTTGTTCTGAATCGCATTATTGTTTAAATTTATAATTTCTTAGAAATAGTCTATTGAGCAAAAAATTTTAAAGCAAGGAAAACATATAGGACTGTTACACCAGTAAGATGTGAATCATTAACAATGACACTAACGAAACATTTTTACCCTAAGCCAAGCATACATATAAATGCATAATTAACAAATGAATATTGTTTAAACCTTACAATAATTAACTTAAATTGTATTGGAATTGGTTAAATAATGTTGCAAATAATGTTGCAATGATAGATAACATATGATAACAATTATTGAACTGATCTGAAACCAAACATAAAAGAGAATTAAACATATCATGGATTGACATGTGTAGTAACCCAAACAATAATGTATATACAAAGTATCTGATTGTTGGACTCCCTGAAGTCTGTTCGGACTCCTAAATTTTTAAAGTAGGGAGTCCAAAGGACTACTTACTCAGATTAGTAAGTGTCGAACACCAAACTTGGTCAAGACACAAAACCCAACAATATCTCAAGTGAGTGTGAAAGTGGGTAACATTTGGATCTAGGTCATCTGAATGCAAAATTGTATGAACACAAGAAGTCATATTTTCTGCACAATCATTGTAAAACTTGCTAAGATCAAACTTGCTAAGATCACTTAACCTTGATATCTCGGTCAAGTTAAAAAAATGGTTCCAGTCTGTGAAAACATATCCACTAGGGGACTTGGCAGTTTTGCATACAAGGCTTAAATAAAATGTGAAGAATCACAGGCCACATTTATTGTGCAATCTACATGAAATGTGCTCAGAGCAACTGTTCCAACATTTTTAGCTCGACTATTATATATGAAATATATATAGTGGAGCTATCCTACTCGCCCCTGCGTATCAGTTAGCGTGCAAATGTTAAAGTTTTCGTACTACCCCAATTATTTTCATTGTCCCTTGACATATTGCTTTCATATTTTGCATACTTGTTTACCAATGTGACCCCAACCTATAAACAAGAGCAGACAACTCTTATCAAGCATTTTGTCATAATCATAGCCCCTTTTCCACTTAGAATATGCAGCAAATGTTAAAGTTTTCGTACTACCCCATTTATTTTCATTGTCCCTTGACATATTGCTTTCATATTTTGCATACTTGTTTACCAACATCACCCCCAACCTATCAACAAGAGCAAACAACTCTATCAAGAATTTTGTCATAATTATTGCCCCTTTTATACTTAGATTTATAATAAATGTTAACGTTTGCGTACTACCCAAAATATTTCCTATATCCTTTGACATATTGCTTTTATATGTTGCATACTTGTTTACCAACATGACCCCAACCTATTAACAAGAGCAGACCACTGTATCAAGCATTTGACATAATTATGGCCCCTTTTACACTTAGATAATTGAACATTTTGCTTAAATTAGGCCATAACTTACATTCTTTATTTATGATCACATTTTATTATTACTCTGACAAAACAACACTTACCTGAATACCCACAATGGATTCCATCCAAACAATAAACCCGCACGCGCCCGCTACACCCAAAATCCCTTCCCCCCCCCCCCCACCCCACCCCCCATTTTTTGTTAAAAACAAAATAAATACAACACACACACAGATACCCACCATCCAACCACTCCCCACCAACCCCGACACCCACACCCACCCATTTTGGGAAACACTAAGAAATACACACCCACAGTAACCCCCCTCTCACCCCGTTCCCCCCCCACCCCCCACCCCCCCCCCCCCCCCCCCCCCCCCCCCCCCCCCCCCCCCCCGCCCCCCAAAAAAAAATAATATATTATTTTTTATTTTTGTAAGATCTTCGAATAAATGATCACACCCCAAATTATATCCCCTCTCAACCCCCCCCCCCCCCCCCCCCCCCCCCCCCCCCTGATTTTTTTTTATTATTATTTTCCTTTTTTTATTTTTGAAAGATCGTCTGATTAATTATTGAATATCAACAATTTCCCCATGATGGCTTACGTTATATTGTCAAGCACTCGAATAGTCGAGTGCGCTGTCCTCTTGACAGCTCTTGTTTTGACTGAGTTTGTAGCCAAAGTCTAGTTTGCTAGGACATATTATAGAAAATGCTTGTGAACACCCTAGATTTAGAGGCTACATTGTTTGCCCAATCTTCATGAATCTTGGACAGAACATTTGCCCCAATGATATAGTGGCCAAATTAACCCTTTCCCTCTCAGTCAGTTGTTGCAAAGTGAAAATGGCTATGTGCAAATAGCATTAATTCAGAACAGCCTGTGTGTAACTTGCAGTCTGTTAAGGTTTTATGCTGTTTGCTACTCATCAGTATCTAAGGGTTGGAAACGAAGCCTTTAAAACTTGAAACTAGTAAGAAAGGTCTTAAATTAAATTTAACTTTCTTTGGGACTACAAAATAAATTAATGCATAAAAATATGTATATACATGTAAGTGGTAAAGAGTTAAAAAATGGGTAAGTAGGGTCAAAACCAAGGTCATTTAGCTTAATTTAAAAAAATGCTTGTGACCTCAAAAGGCCACATGAGTTGCCTAGTTTTCAACCACCTTTGTCAGAACATTTTTAGCGAGGCTGTTTTCGGAGAAAACCGAAGCTATTGTCATAGCCAGGCCGTCCGCCGTAGGCGTCGGTCTAAAACCTTAACATTGGCTCTAAAATCAAAGTGCTTCCACCTACAACTTTGAAACTTCATATTTAGATGCACCTTGATGAGTTCTACACACCACACCCATTTTGGGTCACTAAGTCAAAGGTCAAGGTCACTGTGACCTCCAAAAATAAAAAAATAAAAATTCTGAAAGCTTTCGCAGCCCAGCCTGGCACCCATTAGCTGTGCTCTTGTTCTTTATTACATTTCTGCAGAGTTTCTAATTTGCCCATGAAGTGTACAAACTAGATCACTTGGTCAAAATCCAATCTTTGTCATGATGTTTAGGGCACATTTGTTAACCAATTTTCATGAGACTATGTCTGAACATTTGTCTCAATGATACATGTAACTTGCTCAAGTTTGAAAGTGTGTATCAAAACCTCGGTAACTTGATAAAATTGACATATTTAAAGCTGGCAAATATTCTGAAGGGGACACAGTTTTTGTCAATCATTATGAGACTTTTTCTGAATATTTGTCCAATTTAGATATCTTGGGCCAGGTCTGAAATGGTTCTTGAACCATAGCAAAAACTGATCAAAACATTTAAGTAACTTAGGGCCTCAGATGTACAACCTACATGTAGGGACTTTGTTCCTCTTGGTGGTTATTATAGCAATAGAAAATTGTGTGCAGCATAAAAGCTTCACTGTGAATGAGTAAATTATTCAGTTTCTAGACATTGCATGTAAAACAAATGACAGGTTATTAATAAAAGATTTAAAGTTTTCATATATACGCTTTTAATTATATTTTCTTCAAGCATTTATGGTATTTTCCCAAAGGGGTGAGAAAATAATGTTCCAATACAATGAAAGTTGCAGTTTGATTGATAAAGTTTTGTTTAAAAAGAATTGTGTTTAAATGTTTTTTGTTGGGGAGAGTTGTTTGTTACATCATTTCAATTAATAATCATGTTTGTATAAAACATTAGACCAGCTTCATGTACATGTATACTTAAAAGTAAATTGTTTTTGTTTTTGCATTTTGAGTTGACATTAATTGGATGTAATCATGTTATTTTTGTTATATATATGATTTTGCAAAAACACAAAAATATTCATATGAATTCTACATTTTTATATTGCTGATTATTGTAGCAACTGAAGAATATTATTTTATTTGCTTTTTCAGGCCTTTTCCTAGTCATTTGGGGGGGAAAATGCAATTTTTGGATTGGGATTTTTTTGGGCTAAAAGTCCACTTAATAATACTCTTTATAATAATCAGGTTTTTTTTTGGCCCGATTTTATAACCGAAATTCGGCTATGTTCCCAATCCCAAAAAGTATACTTTTTCCCCAAATTGTGGCAAAAAATTCCCGATTTAAAAAAAAAAAATATTTTTTTTTTTTTTTAGAAAGAAGTGTCTAATGCGTATTTTATCTCAATTTTAATTCAATTACATCTAACAAAGTTTTATATGATTTTGTTCTTTGAAAAAAAAGGCGAATGAATTTATTTTCCCAATTTCATGAAAATGCCGATAAAATTCCCAATTCCAAAGCCATGGGCTATCTTCCCAAAAAGTGGGAAAAAAACCTGATAATTCAAATTACAATACAAAGTCATATAAATTAAAAAATATGTGCCTTGTTAGATGTTATTGAAATAACATTGGTTTATGATAATATGATAATCATAAGACTCTAAAAAAAATGAAATTGGGATTTTTTTTCAAAATTTTTACACAAAAAAGTCCATTTTGCTTTAGGAATACATGAAGGTAAGTTGGACCGACCCATAAGGACGCTAGGAAAAGGCCTGTTCTTAGATATTTACTCATTCACAGTATAGTATTTGACTTAACATGTTTGTCAAATTCATGTAACAACAACCTTCTGACCTTCTACATGTGCCCTCTCTCTGCGCTTATAAGTGATGAGTTTCTTCTGCGTATTCATGGAGCATTTTTGAGAATGGTGTTAATTTGAGTATAATTTTTTTTATGGCAATGGGATCTCTGTCTTAGTTTTGCCAAGCATGTTTCAGAATAATTGGACCGAATTTTACACTACCATACACGCGCCAAGTTTCACACAAAATCAAGCAGACTGGTTATGCTTGCTTTAACAATTTAGAAGGAACTAATATTGGTTGAAATAAATCATAAGTCTCGAATGAATTGCCTGTATGTAGCGTAGTAAAAAGGGGAAAAATGCAGTGAAAAATCACTCAAAATGTATCTCTGCATTACTTGTAAACATTGAATATGATTCAGCAGTTAAACACAAGTTTCATTTACTAGGAATGGGGATGGAGTTACATGTAACATTAAGAATAAAAACTGGAGGAAAAAAGGTCATAAAAATGATGGCAACACAGGTTAACATGCCATAATTAGCTACATGTATTGTGGCATGGATGATACATTTCTTAAAGAACACTGCTGCACAAAAAAGCATGTTTAAAACAAAATAGTACTTAATGCTCGGGATGCATGAACAGACCCCAACAATGCTAGTTTCCATATATTAATAAAGGGCATTCAGACATGCAGAAAGGCCATAAACATGTGATAAGTGCAGGGTTGGCATATTGACTGGTCAATTGAGTATTGACCGGGTCGGCGATCAATACCCGGTTAAAACCGGTCAATACTTGTCATTACTGGTCGTTATTGGTCAATACTGGTCAATTGAAAATTGTATCATTTAAACATGACAAAGGAAGAATTTAAACTATTCTATATTAAATCAATCATTATTCTGTAATTGATAAACTTTATTTGAGTTATCTATTGTAAGCTTTAAAGCTGTAAAAAATACTTCTTTATTATTTATGGAAACGGTCTCAAATACAAAAGAACTAAGGCAATATCTTTTTTTCAGTGTATCACATCTGTTACTGAAGTATTATTACTATTGTAGTTACCATAGTATTTCACTGATCTATTGATATATCTATTTGATAAGCTGATGGACAAACGGAACTCTTGTGGTTTCTAGGGTCATAAATGATCTGGCCCCTAAGCCTTAATTGGTATGTCTCTGATAGTGACAATAAAGCAAATCTACCCTTAGGCTATTTCATTTCACTCAAACAAAATGAGATAACTTGGTATTAATGTTATTAATTTAATAGTTACTTCTAACCTGTCTCCTTTCTATATAAAGAGGGTTTTCTTATTTTAAAGTTCAATAATGGTCTTCAAATGAATAAGCAATCAAAGTTCTTGATTATGGCAACAAATAATGTTTACCAATTGTGGGTCTACTCCAGACTTTTCTTTTCAATTATTTTTTTCTTTTAATAATTATTTCTTATTAAGTTTTTTTTATATATCAATGGTAAAATAAAATATTTTTTCACTATTTTGTTAAAGAAATCCAGGCAGGAATACATGACAAGTAAGGGTTGTGTCAAAGGTGCCATGTAAGGCCCTATTATCAGTTTTGGGTGCCCGAACCTGTATAGGTTTGAAGACTGTGAAAGACTGTGGAGACAGTGGGGCATGAGGAACAACAAATACACAGTAATTGACAGTTCTTGTTGAATCAAGCACAGAATTTTCTGAGCATTCATATTTCGTTAGAATTGAAAAAAAAATTCAATCAACCAGCAAAATCCAATTGACCAACTTCACTCATTTGCAAAATTTTGAGAGATTGGCCTACAAATTGCATGAACATGTATAAAATAGTGGGTTTTAATAGCTTAAGACATTATTGGCAACATGTCTGTTTAATTTAATTTATATTATCAATATTGTTTAATTAAGCATGAAATTTTAATCAAAATTGGGGGTAAAGTTCAATCGACCAGTATTGACCAGTAATGACCACTTTGGGAGTATTGACTGGGGCGGTTTTAACCGGTAAAAACCGCCGGTTAAAACCGGGGGCGGTCGATTGGTGCCAACCCTGGATAAGTGTGATATTGATTTCTACACATGTACATGTAGATGGTCAAATGTGAGTTCTTGAAAGAAGTCTTTCTGTTTTGGGGACCATATTGAAAGTATTTTCCCCTTTACAATTTATATAATTTTATACTAATCATATTAATAAAGGGTACAACATTACGTACTTAGCCAGAAATAAATGAACAAAAATCACAATTATTTGTGTTTCATAAGATAATTGTAACACATTTTGATGTTTTTGTAGTGCTTTAAACCCTGTAGCATTGAAAATGTGGGGCCAGTTATGCCCCTTTATACACCAGCAAAATTTTGTGATTTTTATTTACTGGCAGTATTGACAGAGTTGTTGCCCTTGGGTTTATGTTTTGCTCCTCATGTATTGAACAAATTTATTTAAAATGCATGTAGTAGCCTATGGGTGACAGCTTAGTTGGCGAACATAGACATATATATGCCTAAACAAGAAACTGAAAGTCTTGTTTTTGATAGTCTTGTTTTTTTTCCCATTACAGAACCGGATGGAGGAATCAAAGGCGTTGTTCCGCACAATCATCACATACCCATGGTTTCAAAACTCCTCTGTCATATTGTTCCTCAACAAGAAGGATCTTCTAGAGGAGAAGATTATGCATTCGCACTTAGTCGATTATTTCCCAGAATTTGATGGTAAGTTGGGTTGATGATTTCCCAGTATAATGATGGTAAGCTGAGTCTATCATATCCTGGAATTTGATGGTAAATGTAGGTTTAACCCTTTCCCACCAGGGCCCTCTCTTGCCGCCATGGGAAGCCACCCACATCCCTCATGAGGGGGAATTTCGCGTTGTTTTGGGCTAAAAGGGGAATTTTAGAAGATCTTTTCACCAACCATTCAACACCTACAATTGCTATATTTTAATGTGATTTACATAAATATACATGTAATCAAAGGTTAGTAGCACGATACAAGCTGGCAACATTGGTATAAAAGTTAAAAAAAAAAAAAAAAAAATGGAGGGGGAATTTTTAGCTGAAAAAAGGGGAAAAAGTATACTTTTGTCATGGGGGAAGCCGCCGATATTCGGCGGTAAAAAGTGCCAAACGAGGGCCCTGCCCACTCAGAAGAAAAGTGAAAATGGCTAGTGTAACTCGCAGTCTGTTCAGTTATTATGCTGTTTGCTGCTCATCTGTATCTGAGGATTTGAAATGAAGCCTTAAAAACTTGAATCTAGTAAGAAAGGTCTTTAATTAAATGTAACTTTCTAAGGGACAACAATTATGTCAAAATATGCATCCAAGTGGTAAAGGTTTTAATATTTTCGATTTAAAAAGAGTAGAAATGTATAGTTCATAAAAAAACATATGTATCACACAATTACATGAAGATTGAGTGTTTGTAAATTATTTCTCAGAATGTTATCAAAAGTTGATAATTATTTTTCAGTTGAAAAAATTGAAAATTATATGGGTATGCAGTGCGGTATATTTTGCTCAAAATTTGGCCCCATTCCCTATCTCAATAAAAATATATTTTTGCAAAATTACTGCCCTTAATCCCGAATTTAAGGTTCCCAAAAACAAACAAACATGTTTTTCGTCAAGTCCCACATTTCCCTTTCGAGCTCTTTAAAAAGTCCAAAGGGCTCCAGCCCTATTGCCAAAATGGTAAAAAACCAAGGCTGTAATATAAAACGATAAATCTGTTTGTGCTTGGTAAGTTATTTCCCAGAATGATAGTGTCAGTCATTTCCGACAATTAATTAAAAGGTATATTTGGAAAATTATTTTCAAGACTTTTATTTTGAGCTGTCAATAATGCCTCAGAATTGTATGAGAAGTTTGGGCTAGAGTTGCAAAGAATTGGGTGTAAAGCTTTGTTTCGTACTTTTATAATTTTATTGTAAGTTAAATATTACTTTGACTATTAAGTTACATTCATTATTTTTGTGTCTGAAGTTGATGCAATCAAACTAAGTCATTTATTGAACCAAAATTGATATTTAATATTGGGCTGTTCAATGATTATTCTCCAGAATTTGGTACTAAATTATTTCCTTTGATGGGTGATTATACACAATAATCATTGGTAAGTTTGACTTGTCAACTATTTCCTTAAATTGTCTGTTTATGGTAAGGAAGTGATAGTCACTGTTCTTTGATTTTCAATTTCTAAAAATAATTTGTACCTGATTATTTATTAAATTTTAGTCTCAAGTTTTTCCCAGGATTTGTTTGGAGGTAATCAGCGGTGTGTTTTTTCACCATTTTGGGAATGGGGCCGGGTCCCTTAGAATTGGGAAATATCACATTCTTTTGACTAAATTTGGGAGATAAATGTTGTTGATTGTATGCTTTTAAATACTTGAAATTAATAATATAAGTGATTTGAATATGATATTTTCATAAGGTTCAACATATAGGTCTGGACTTGGACATAATTTACATTTTAAGACTTATTAAAAAAAAATCTTTTTTAAAAACCTTCAGTTTAAATTTTAAGGTCCCATTTGGGAAAATTATATACATTTTTCCATTGGGAATGGGTCCCCCTTTCAGACCCAAATTTGATTGAAAAAAAACAAAACACCGGATGGTCTTATAGTGTATTCACACATGGTATACAGTCTTCACGCTAAATATTTTAGCAAAATAGCCCTTCGGGCTAATAAGATGGAATTTTTAATAGCCCGAAGACATGTTCAATAGCCCGAGGAGGTCAGTTTAAATTTTATGACTTTTTTGGCCAGGAACACCAAAATAGTTATTAACAATCAGAAAATCTACTTCCATTAGTAAAAACAGATGCATGTGATTACAGTAATAAAGGGTATAATGTTTCCTTTTGAAATGCATTTTATACAAAATGCACCTGATAATTATGCTGTTTATTGTAACTTTATTATTACACATGTTCTCATTCAATGATTCCATTAATCAGTTTGACCGATGTTTGGTTTTATTTTAAAGCAAATGAAATTATTATCATGTTTAAAAAATATCCGAAGAACTTCAAAAATACATCAGGCTATTAAAATAACAGATTATAACCGTATTATTACTAGGACAATCGCCGGTGAATTTCTGAATTGTCGGCATGTGGCTTCAGAACAAAAGGCCACTGGGTGTGTTAATTGCCCAATCTACCAAGTGACAATGTCTGCTTCTTTAATTTACTCCCGATGTTTTGCAACCGTGAAAAGTATTGTATATTCGTAAACAAATTATAAGAAGCAAAATAGGTCACGTAGCAGAACGTCAGATTACAGAATAAACGAAAGTACTACAATTATTAATAATACATTGTAAAACTTATTCTAATACGCAAAAATAATTGATTAAAACACATGGAAACCTAACTGTAATAAGGATCAATTTGTTTTAACCCAATGCGTACAATATCCCTTACAGACTCTTTTATTTTTATTGAAAAATTACTTGTCCATTTTTCATGAATTATAAATACATTTTCGGAAAACGCTTCTTAAATTAAATACGCTTCTAGATTGGTCATTATTTTAAAACATTACGAAGTGCCCGATGCGCGAACATCCCGGAACGTGATCTACGCATGTTCAGTTTGAATAACCTCATCTTGATTGGGCGTCAATTGCATCATTACTTTAAATAGCAACATACCCGGATGTTTACACGACGGTTTAGAAAAATGGCGGCCGCATGCTTTAAAACGTATAACTTTATTTTAGGCATTTAAATAGCAAATTTAAACGTGCTTCTTAAAAAACGCGTATAAATCAGGTTATTGATATGACGCTCAAATATTTAATCGACCGATCGGGCTATTTTATAAGCATTTAGGATCGACCGACCGGCCAAAGAATCGACTTGGGCTTCGGGCTTATAGGCTAATTCGAAGACTGGGTATAGATTACGATGTGGTTATTGTTGCTGTTGTTTCAGGTCCAAAGAAGGATGCCCAGGCTGCTAGAGAGTTTATACTACGGATGTTTGTCGACTTGAATCCAGACCCAGATAAAATCATCTACTCACATTTCACTTGCGCCACAGGTTAGTGTTCAGTTCAATCTATACATTCTTAAGAAAAGGCCATAACCATTGGACAATCTAGGCGGGAGACGAAATGTCAAATTCGATTTTCTGTGTGACATTTATTGTTTTATCCCATGTTACAGATTGTTTGATATAAAACTAGAAATGGCGCGGCAGAGGCCGACGCGTATCCCCACGCCGAATGTTTGACCTAGGTGTGCCCCAGGGTTGGTAATGGGGCCATGCATAGCTGAGATTGACCGTATTGTCATAAGAGAAGTTCATCATCAATTAGAAGTGAATTGGTGTAGAAATGAAGAAGTTATAGTAAAAGGCAATTTTGGGTGGATCTGACATATGTGGGCAGGGCGCCCCAGGGTTGGTAATTGTGCCATGCATAGTTGAGATTGACCGTATTGTCATAAGAGAAGTTCAGTATCAATTTGAAGGGAATCGGTGTAGAAATGAAGAAATTATAGTAAAAGGCAATTTTGGGCGGGTGTGGTCTATGTGGGCGGGGCCCCAGGGTTGGTAATGGGGCCATGCATAGTTGAGATTGACCGTATTGTCATAAGAGAGGTTCAGTATCAATTTGAAGTGAATCGGTGTAGAAATGAAGAAATTATAGTAAAAGGGAATTTTGGGTGGGTGTGGTCTATGTGGGCGGGGCGCCCCAGGGTTGGTAATGGGGCCATGCATAGTTGAGATTGACTGTATTGTCATAAGAGAAGTTCAATATCAATTTGAAGTGAATCGGTGTAGAAATGAAGAAATTATAGTAAAGGCAATTTTGGGTGGGTGTGGTCTATGTGGGCGGGGCCCCAGGGTTGGTTATGGGGCCATGCATAGTTGAGATTGACCCTAATGTCATAAGAGAAGTTCAGTACCAATTTGAAGTGAATCCGTGTAGAAATGAAAAAATTATAGTAAATGGGAATTTTTTGGTGGGTGTGGCCTATGTGGGCGGGCGCCCCAGGGTTGGGATTGGGGCCATGCATAGTTGAGATTGACCCTAATGTCATAACAAAAGTTCAGTATCAATTTGAAGTGAATCCGTGTAGAAATGAAAAAATTATAGTAAATGGAAATTTTTGGTGGGTGTGGCCTATGTGGGCGGGGGGCCCCAGGGTTGGGAATGGGGCCATGCATGGTTGAGATTGACCGTATTGTCATAAGAGAGGTCCAGTATCAATTTGAAGTGAATCGGTGTAGAAATAAAGAAGTAAATGTAAAATAACCTAAAAAAATGAGTGATAATTTCTGACGCGGCCCCACCCCAACCGCTATAACTTTTGACCCAGGGGTCAGATCAAAATTCCAAATAGTGCAGGGTCGCACATATGCTCATAGCTACCATGTGTGTAAGTTTCAAGGTTCTAGTGCTTTTAGTGTAGGAGGAGATAGTGGCCAGGACGGACGGACGGACGGACAGACGGACGGACGGCGGAGATAACCACAATATCCCCACCTTTTTTTCAAAAAGCGTGGGGATAACCATAATGAATATTTGTGTAATATAGCTTTTGAGCATTTTCATAATTATTAGCTCACCTGAGCACGAAGTGATATGGTGAGCTTTTGTGATCACAATGTGTCCGGTGTAGTGTGTCAATAAGTCTTAGCTTAATATACCAACAGTAGAGGCCACATTTTTTATCGCATAATGATGAAATGGACCAGAATGTTAATCTTGAAAACATTGGCCTTGTTAACATGCTAAAGGCCATATTAATTGTCTGATTTTCATCAAACTTGGTCAGAAGATTTTTCCCAATGATACATGTATCTTGGATGGGTTCAAAAATGGTTTTGTTTATTTGAAAAATATGGTCCCCAGGTAGCAGGGCATTTTTCCTTATATGGCTATAGTAAAACCTTATTAACAATCTAGAGGCCACATGACTATATTGTCCGATCTTTATGAAACTTGATTCGAAGATTCGTCCCAATTATGTTTGGAAGAGTTTAAAAATAGTAACGGTTGGTTGAAAAACATGGCCACCAGGGGGCATGGCATTGTTATTGATATGGCTGTTGTAAAATATTGTCAACACTCTAGAAGTCACATCTATTGTGCAAATTTAATGAACCTTTGTCAGAACATTTTTTTGTTATAAAGGTTGGTGGTAATGATTCGTTGAAAAATATGGCTACCAGGGGATTGTGTATTTTTCATTATATGGCTTGAGTAAACCTTTTTAACACTCGGGAAGTCACATTTTAAGTCCAATCCTCATAAAACTTGTTCAGAAAATTTGTTCTAATGCAGTCTGCAAAACTCACTTTTTGGTCTTCATAGCCAATGTGGCTATGAACTTTAAAAATGTCATAGCCAGAGGAAATTGTTCATAGCCAGAAAATAAATGAATTAATATACAGTGACATTATCATGAAAGGAAGACAACAGTCGGTATATATATATTTCAAACAAATAAGTATTCCAGGTTTCAAACTTTTATTCCGTCGTAGCTTTCAGTTTCAGTTTAAACATTGTTGACTTTAGCAGTACAATAAAAGTGTAATGCTCAGCAGCAAGTAGTTACCAGTAAAAATACAAAGCCGGTTCTCACGAGTATCAATCTTTATCATATGAATGATAAACACCACGGCTCAGCCTAGGTTCAAATTTTATTGAGAAAAGCTGAAATTAGGGAGAAGCAAGTCCAAATTAGGGAGAAGTGAGGCCACTTAAAGGAAAAGTGGTTTCTATTTGGCGTTTATTAAAATCTTCACTTGTAACTATGTTTTATATCCTTCATTACACCAAGCCTATCATCATCAATGACAAACAAATACTAGTAATATTTTCAAATTCAATAAATCCTTACATATAAAATCTCATAAATCAATTCATACAAATACAACTTGTTATTTCCATGTGCATCATAAAAATCAATAGTACTTAAATATTGTCATGACAATCCAACACCCTATTTACATTATAATGTATATGATAATTACCTATTGTAGAGCTTAAACCCAAATTAGAAATCTCATTTTACCACTTTTATTTTAATTAGCAGTCAAAATGCCTGCCTTACTCATGCCTTCTGTCACATACAGCTCTAATAAATCTACCACACTAACAGGTCCCTACGAGTATATTCATCCACGAAAAAATCATGGCCAGTAACTTAAGACTGATGATGAAAAGCAGGTGTAATCCTCGTGGATATCGAACATTTCATGCATAAATAAATTTTCTATCGAAAAACACTTCCGAATTTTAATGTTAACGCGACGTAACAAACGCAACAACATTCGTGCTTCAAATAAACCGTGTTCATGTTACTTTGTATATTGTGTTGACCCAAGGTCCTGATTAGAAGCTCGCGAAAAGTATGCGGGACATGTACAAACGTCACGTTATCCGCATGGAATCGAGTGTGTATTGAATTGTGTGCACTACGTATATACCTACACATTTATTCGCATTCGTTACAGAATGTCTCGTTTAATAAGAACCAATGGGCACATATGAGCTAAAATGTTAAAATTTTGTTTTCTGAGTTCAAGTGTTTTGATTCAATTGATCACTATATTTTGAAAAATATTTTTTATTTCTATGCATTTACTTACATAATACACTAAGAGGGATATACAATAAAGTCCTTAACGTATGGATACATCAAATTATAGAAATTGGCACTATGCACGGAAGAGTTAGTTTTCGTGTGTATGGTTATGAATTCAAAATTTCGGTAAATTGTGCATCGACTGGAGAATTATGGATTAAGAGTTTTGAAACACGAAACAAGTTAACAGTATATCAAACTAGAGTAAATCCTATTCATATTTACTGTTGGGAATGTGTTGGCGCGTGTTTACTTTTTTGTACGTAAATACATGCCCATAACGAGGTCATTTTATCGCATAGGTAAACTACTGCATATGTATATGCAATGCGTGAGTTCTCATTGGTTACTATCAATGTTAATGTACCTCTTAACTCCGCCTGCAAGGCGTGTACTAATTGCGCTTCCAGAACAGAGAACTATCAAAACTGTCGGCAAAATGACACTCACTTTGATCTTTTGATCTAAGCCTTAATTGTTTGGAGTGAATGCCCATGTATGCTAGTTGACTAGATAAGCTTTTACAGCAGTTGAACATGATAATAAACCGATATTTTAAAAGCGTCAACGGCGACTTTATGACATGTGTAAATAGTGAAGTGTTACACTGTTGCGCTTATTTCATAATTTCAAAGCTATTAATAACACACTTTCAACCGTTTTCTCCGCGTTCAGTTTACCAAAAAGTATTACAACATTTTAAATACGCGAGCCGGACTTTACTCTCTCTATAACAGCTAAGGGAGATCACTTATGATAGTAAACTAATGGAAGTAACCAAGCGTAGTCACTGTAAGAATTTACACCTGAAATGCGTAAATTGATTATTTATTGGTTTATTTTCTCAGATTTTTTTTTCATCGCAATTCAGGCGATCTATATTCAATTTTTCTATCGCCAGAGCCGAGATTTCATTGCATTGGCAATCAGGCAATGGGTTAATTTTGCAGACTGCTAATGATATCTGGGCTGAGTTCGAAAATAGTTCCAGTCCATTGAAAAACATAGCCACCTGCAGGCTGGGCATATTTCCTTCAATGGCTAAAGTAAAACCATGTTACCTTAAACTATAATCTGACTTTGTATCATTGTAATAAACAACCATCTATTAGTCAATACTATAGTTGTATTTATTTTGCAAAAAAATACATTTAATCAATTAGTGTCAGAGTCTGCATTTGATGAAACCATCATGACAGCTGGTTTCGTTTGACTAAGGCTTCTGATCACGAATTATTCTGTTTATTGTCCCCTACCGGTTTCACCGTCATGCCACGTCCGTCGTCAACATTTTGCCTTGTGAACACTCAAGAGGCCACATTTATTGTCCGATCTTCATGAAACTTGGTCAGAACATTTGTCCCATTGATACCTCGAGTGAGTTCAAAACTGGGTCATGCTGGGTCAAAACCTAGAAAAAAAGAAAAACCTTGTGAACACTGTAGAAGTCACATTTGATGCCAAATCTTCATGTAAGTTTGTCAAAATGTTTGGCTAAATGATATGTTGGTTGAGTTCAAAAATGGTTCCGGTTTGTTGAAAAACATGGCCGCCAGGTGGCGGGGCAGTATTCCTTATATGGCTATAGAGAAACCTTGTGAACACTCTAGAAGTCACAATTTTTGCCCAATTATCATGAAACTTAATGGAAACATTGGTTTCATTGATATCTCGGACGAGTTAAAAAATTGTCCAGATCGGTGAAAAAACATGGCCGCCAGGGGGCGGGGCAGTTTTCTCTATATGTATATAGTGAAAACATGAACAGTCTAGAAGTCACATTTTTGGTCCAATTTAAATGTTATTTGGTCAGAACATGTCTTTTCTGGATATGACGGTTGAGTTCGAAAATGGTTACATTTGCTTGAAAAACATGGCTGCAAAGGGGCGGGGCATTTTCCCTTATATGGCTATAGTAAAATCTTGTTAACACTTTAAAGGCCACATTTATTGTCTTATCTTTATGAAACTTGGTCAGAAGATTCATCTCAATAATATCTTGGACAAGTTCGAAAATGATGCCGGTTGGTTGAAAAACATGGTTGCCAGGTGGCGGGGCATTTTTCCTTAAATGGCTATAGTAAAACCGTGTTAACACTCTAGAGTCCACATTTACTCTTCGATGAGTTCAAAAATGGTAACCTTTGCTTGAAAAATATGGCTGCCAAGGGGCGGGGCATTTTCCCTTATATGGCTTTATATGGCTATAGTAAAATCTTGTTAACACTCTAGAGGCCACATTTATTGTCCAATCTTCATGAAACTTATTCAGAAGATTTGTCCCAATGATATCTTGGATGAGTATGAAAATGGTAACCTTTGCTTGAAAAACATGGCTGTCAAGGGGCAGGACATTTTTCCTTATATGGCTATAGTAAAATCTTGTTAACACTCTAGAGGACACATTAATTGTCCAATGTTCATGAAACTTGGTCAGAAGATTCATGCCAATAATATCTTAAAAGAGTTTTAAAATGATGCTGTTTGGTTGAAAAACATGGCCGCCAGGGGTGGGGCATTTTTATGTCCCCCACTATAGTAGTGGGGGACATATTGTTTTTGCCCTGTCTGTTGGTCTGTTTGCGCCAACTTTAACATTTTGCAATAACTTTTGCTATATTGAAGATAGCAACTTCATATTTGGCATGCATGTGTATCTCATGAAGCTGCACATTTTGAGTGGTGAAAGTTCAAGGTCAAGGTCATCCTTCAAGATCAGAGGTCAAATATATGTTGCCCAAATCGCTTATTTTATAAATACTTTTGCAATATTGAAGATAGCAACTTAATATTTGGCATGCATGTGCATCTCATGGAGCTGCACATTTTGAGTGGTGAAAGGTCAAGGTCATCCTTCAAGGTCAGAGGTCAAATACATGTGGCCCAAATCACTTATTTTATGAATACTTTTGCAATATTGAAGATAGCAACTTGATATTTGGCATGCATGTGTATCTCATGGAGCTGCACATTTTCAGTGGTGAAAGGTCAAGGTCATCCTTCACAAGGTCAAGGTCATCCTTCAAGGTCAAACGTCATATAGGGGGACATTGTGTTTCACAAACACATCTTGTTCCTTATATGGCTATAGTAAAACCTTGTTAACACTCTAAAGGCCACATTTATTGTCCAATCTTCATGAAATTTGGTCAGAAGATTGGTCTCAATGATATCTTGGATGAGTTCAAAAATAATTATGTTTGCTTGAAAAACATGGCTTTCAAGGGGTGGTCTTCATGAAACTTGGTCAGAAGATTTGTCCCAATAATATCTTGTTATCTCAGGTGAGCGACTTTGGGCCTTTCAGGCCCTCTTGTTGATATTGACATTAAAATGAAATTTTATTATTCACGAAATGACCAATATATTTAATTTTCTTTTTCACTATTAATCGATGAGCTAAGAGCACTGACATCTACGAAACGAGCACAGCCGATTTCGAGAATTATTTTTACCGTGCCCATGACGTCAGTTACATTGTCAAAACAAAAGTGCTGTTTCTTTGTGTACTAAACCTATTTTTTGTTCGTTCTAAAAATAGTTCGCAATTTGTATTGATGTGGCAGGAGTTCTGGAACTGAATTAATATTTCTCAACCGGAAAAACAGCACTCGCCCTGTCGGTCAAGTATTAAACAAACTTAAGAGTGGATTTTTCAAGGCCTGGTGAACTCTATAGTTTCATAATGGTAAAATGGTTTCAGAAACATCTCAAAAGTTGCTGAGAGCAGTTTAGTTTCCGTAAGTCTTAGGTGAGCGACTGTGGGCCTCTGGCTTTCTTATTTCAAATTAAAACACATTTCTTGTCTGCTTTCAGATACGGAAAATATTCGGTTTGTGTTTGCAGCAGTGAAAGATACCATATTACAACTTAACTTAAAGGAATACAATTTAGTGTGAAAAAAAACAGTGCGGCAAATTGCCTGTGACGGAGCCGTCATAAAAAAGTGACCTTGATTTTTAAACCTTCATTTCTACATCCATGTGACTGGTGTTATAACGGTTTTCCGGCACTTGTTAAAACAAAACAAAAAAACGTGACCGGACAAATCATGCAAGAAGGATGATTTTTACCTGGAAACCGTTGTCGTCATAATAATTTTCTATGACGCAAGTATGAAAGGGTTGTGTAGTCTTTTTTAAAGACTCAACCCTGCTCTGTCGGCCATTTTTACTATGTGCTTTTTTGGCAGGGGGCCGAAGGTTATTTTGAGTAGCTGTTGTGTTTTAAAACAATTGGAGAACAATGTGTATATCGTATAATGTAAATTGCACTGTTTCCACGACCATTGTGTCATTTTAAAGCTGTGAGACGAGGTGAGAACCTCTAGTTTTGTTATGGATGTATTTTTTTTACTCCCAAATGTGGCGTTTGACGCTGTGAAGATTGGACTTCTTGAAAATTTAAAGTATCATACTTAACTACAAGCGAAGCTGTTATACATTTGAGTTTCAAGCAGAATTACAAGTGAAACTACAAGCAAAAACGCTTGTATTTATTCCCAAGCAAATAACTGCACTTTTCACCCTCTATTGATGATTGGCATGGAAACAGAATTTTACCAGTCAACAGCCAATTGAATAGTGGAATGTAGCCTACTGTGACAGCTTACAGCGCAATGTTTGTCTGGTTCAATTCCAGAAATGGAAAGCAATGTAATTTATAATTTAAAGTTAATTCTTTTTACGAAAATTGTTAATGAGAATGGAGGCATTTAGTAGTGATAATTCGAGGGTTGAAAGGCAAGCTGGTGTTATCTGATATGTAAATGTGTAGCTTATACACCAGTTTTTCATTCAAACCTTGCAAGTGTGTCCTTCAGTCAATTATTGTGTTCCACACATACACATTGTTCATAATTAACATGTGTTTCTAGTTTTTACATGTGATTAAGTGAATGTCCATTTGTACTTTTGTCACATAGCTTTTGTATGAAACATTTATTTCATAAACAAATTAAAATGTAAAATTGCCCCCATTGATAAGGTTCAGTAGCAGTACTTATCGTATATTAATTATAAAGTATACATATACATGTACAGTCAATCTTGTATTAAGAGACCACTCAAGGGAGTAATCAAAAGTGGTCTCTTAATAAAACGGTCTTTGAATACAAAAGGCCATTCTGGAAGAATGCTTACCCTCAATTTTAATCTATATGAAGGATTATCTCTTTTATCCACAATGATTTTAACTTTTATAATAAAATGAATATAAACACAATACATAAACAATATTTTACTTATAATGTGTTTTATTTTTCACTTATTATAAATTATCATTTATTATAAATCAATTGTGTGTACATATTTATTTGCAAAAACAACATAGACAAGGAAATATTTTTCCTAAGAACAAAGAATTTTGCTAAAAATGTGTAACAGTCTACATATACATGAGTACAGCTAAAACTAGAAATAAATGTCAGAAGCCAAAAGCTATGATATATTATCACATGTATTTCTCTTTCCGTTTCTATATTGCGCGTTTTTTTTCACCTGACACATTATTTTCCACGTCTTCAAGCACCTCGGCTTTACGCTTAAGAATGTTCTGAATTTGGGTTTTTCCGACTCCAATCTCGTCTGCGATTTTACGTGCACTTATACTCTTTGACAATTCCAAAACCCGAATTTTCGCGTTCAACGTTAATACTTTTTGTTTTGACATTTTAATTTCTGCATGAACGCTTAAGGAAATCTAACTCGATTATGATACATAATAACTGAAAAAATTAAAACACGTCAATTGAAAACAAACAATCTGACCTGGTTGGAAAATTTATTAAGTAAATAACAATGTGATTGGCTTACAAATATCTACTAATTAGCATTATTACAAATTGGTAATGTACGGATTTCGACAGATGTTGCCGATTAATAGTTTATTTTCCGCACTTCTCAGGAAATGTTTGTCGCGTACAGTGCATTGTTTCTGCACCTGTTATCTATACTCGAGAAAAATCGGCATTGTCTCTTAACGATCCACATAGTAAACTATTTAAGCTGTAGACTGTGCGCAATACGTTCCTCTATTATTCAACTCAATAAATTAATACGCAGTCTACAACAATACCGGTCAGAACCGGTCAACGAGACAAAGCATAATCATAATGGTTGTGAAAACAAAGCAGAGGTGTAACAGTACATCTTATCGGCTTAGATAAACAATTAACACGGATTTGTCCCTGAAAGATCGATAGATTAACCACTTTTACCTCCTAGTGGTCGCTTAATACAAGATTCGGACATCAAAATACACACAAATCAGCGGTCGCTGGTCGCGTAAGACAAAAGTCGCTTAATACAATATCATTATAAAGCGAAAAAGCTCCGTGGGATTTCAAAATGGTCGCATAAGACAAAGGTCGCTTAATACAAGTGGTCGCATCCACAAGATTGACTGTATAATGAATCATTGAAATGAGTTTAAATCTTTAACTAAAATACTATGATGCTTCTACTACTATTATAAATTTACTATTAGTCTGACTAAGACTATGATTTCGACTATTTAACTGCCCAATATTCTGATTTTATTACACGGTTTCTTATCTGAAAAACTTCTCGAGTGCTATTTCATTTGTTTTTTATACTAATTGAACCATTTCCTCTTTTTTAAAGACAGATTGTCGCTGTTTTTCATACAATTTTATTTGTTGCTGCAAACAGCAAAATTGTATTCATTACTCTAATGAAAATTTAGTATTTATTGAGTTTTAGTAGTAACATTATCAAATAAGTTGCAATATGTGTGTATGCTTATCTCTATAATTATGAAATTGTTGTTAACTATTGATTGTAACAGTTGAACATAACATTACATAAAGATCACAATAATACAGATGACACTATTACTTCAACTCTTTCAGTGCTGGAACCGAATTTTGAAGGCCTTTGCAAACAGTTTGAATCCAGATGAGACGCCACAGAACGTGGCGTCTCATCAGGATCCAAACTGTTTGCTATTCTTATAGTATTCTTTAAAAAAAAATCGAAGAAAATGCTAATAAGAAATTCAGCAGACGACAAATTTCCCAGCATGCAAAGGCTTAACCCAAAAATTAGTTTCTGGTGAGTGTGACATAGCCAATGTCAACATGTCTGTATTTTTGTTTTTTTATAAAACTGTCTTTCTAGGAATAAATCAGTGTCTTTGAACATACATTTATTTGTCTTCAAGGACAAAGCTTATCATGTTATAAAACATATTATTAATTATTTTTATTTAAGTTAAAAAAATGTGACTGCTTGAAATCATTCAAGTTGCAATAGACTAAAGAATCAGACTAAATCATCTCTGTTTATTGACCACAATATTGGCTCAAGTAAGCTCTAATTTAATACAGAATAATAGCTCATTGTTCTCAACGGATGAAATCGGCCAAAGAGCAATGCAATTATCATTTTCCCTTTGAAAGCAAAAATTGTATGCTTTTCCGCATTTGTGTTTACATTCTGACAAGGCGTTATGGCTTTCCTTCAGAGGTCCAGGTGAATCTGTGAGATCTTGTTAATTAAGCATTAATCAAGATTCTAGACACTTGACATGCATAAATGTATACTATTTTCTGCATTAATGGATACAATATAATATGTTGTTGTATTTTGTTTTGTTTTATACTTTTTTGTTTGCAAATATTTCACTGGTGCAATACATGGAAGAAGAATTGTTCTTTCTATGGAATATTTTGCAAAACATGTCATTTACAGTGAGAATAAGCGATCAAAAGATATAATTTGACTCTGAGCACAACAGCATCTGTGCTTAAATTTAATGTATACATACATGTACCTGCTTTTTTGCTTCAGGTCATCTTATATATAACATCTTATATATAATTTTATGGTGATATTTGTATTTTAAGTTAGCTATCTTACAAATTGAAATATTTCTATATGTAAATAACCCTTTGCCCATGTATTCTGTATGTCTTCTACTTCATGGTATCTTTTGCAGACATCAACATTTTGATCAGCAATGGCCTTATGTTTAACCAATGTTTCAAACATATTTTAATTACTTCCTTAAGTATTTAAGATCAATGAAAGCGGTTTTCTAGTGGAAAAAAGATGCATACAATGAAAACATATTTTGATTAGTTTAATGTTTGGAAATTGCTTCATCCCCTTATATGCAGTCATGAGTGTACTAATGTTAAGTCTTTCTTGTATTTTGTCCATACAAAAACAGTTATACCATAAAAACAACTGTGTTAGCTTTTGAATCAAGTTCATCTTGAAAGCACCTGTAAATGATACATTTTGCAAAGCAGTGCTTAATTTATGTACATGTGTAACCATGACTGTCATGAAAAAACGCATACCTATTGTTGTTATGAACTTGTTCGTTTCCATTCTAGATTTGATAGGGTTTGATGACAAATTTGTATGGTCGATGTAATAAATAATTATGTATGAAAATGTCTACTTGAATTTTTCGTAACCCATTTTCTCATTATTTTAAACGTAGCGGTGCTTGAACGTGATGGATTGGCATACATTCTGGTCAACACTCTGACAGAGTCAATTACTATTTCAGGAATATCATGATTAGCAAATTGCCTATCAAATTCAGAATTGTAAAAAAATCTGGGATTTTGTTTATGTGTTTAGCTCACATAAGAACTCATGGTGATCTTTTGTTATCACGTTTGTCTGTAATTTATCTTAGCAACACTATAAAGGCAATATTAACTACCAAATCTTTAGGACATTGAGTAAAAACATTTGCCCCAATGATATTTTGGCTGAGTTCAAAATTGGGTCAAAAACTAGATCACCCTTGATAAGTTAAAGAAAAAGTGTTAAAACTCTAAATCCTATGTTTTTCCAATCTTGCTCTAAATTTTAATTTTATTGATATCTCAGCTTAGTTTAAAAATGGTTCTGCCCTTGAATAAAAAGTCTCCTAGGCCCTAGGTGGCAGTGCAGTTTAGTTTTCTTATCGCTTGAGTGAAACCTTGTGAACACTTTATATTTGTGAACACTACTAATTTTGTGTTCTTGATGAAACTTTCAGCCTAATTTGAAAATGGTTCTGGTCCATTGAAAAACATTGCTAAAAGGAAGGGGTGTCAGTTTTCCTTTTATGGCTATAGTTTAACTTTTGGGTCCACGTTTTTTTTTCTCACACATTGACATTGTGGTCGGTTTTATATATATAAAAGCTGCCCTCAGCCATCGACCCGAATTCCAAGCTATGTTGCAATTATATTAAAAGTCGATATGACATGTATGAAATTAACAGGAAACGAGATGCATCCTTGTGGTAAATAATTATAATAGGTGGTTGAGCTTGCACACTTACTTCTTGGCATAGAAAGCTAGGGATCCATTCTTGTTCTGTTTAAATGCTTTCCAGAGAGCACATTTCTTTCTTCTCAAATACACCAATTGTGAAATGAGTTTCTTCCTTTTCTTTGGTCTTAAATATTGATTTATGAAATCAAATGTCATAAAGCTTTATTGATGAAATGTGAAAAATTGTAGGTGTGGTCAAAATTATATCCAATCTTTCTGAGGCATAATTGTCAGATATCTCCATAAAATTCTGTATTGCCTTATGATGCTCTAAGAAGGCTAACACATGATTGAAGAGAAGGAAAATACGTGACTTAAAGCTTATTAAATGTACATGACACGAAATCACTAAATATTTGGACTTCGTTTTGTTAAGTTTGTCTAAACATGACATGATCATTAATTTCAATTAACGTGTGTTGGAAATTTCAGTAATTAAAGTGATACTTGTGTGAGGTCTGGCTAAAAAAAATGGTTTGCTGTCTATTGCCTACCCAGGGTTGTTGGTAATGAGTACAACATACTAGTTGTTTTATTGGTGCAAACAAAATAACATGTTCAAATTAGACCATTTTTAAAGGATGGTCTATGACAGAGTTGACAATTAATTTGTTTGCTACCTATAATAAGTAAATGTCTGGGGGATGAAGATTTATTAGTTGAAAGGATATTTAAAAAAACATCTAAATTTACCCTGAAAACTTAGTAGGGACAATTTCTTAGGGTGGGAAGGCAGTGAAAAACAAGATATTTTTTTAAGTTTGGCCTAAGTCATAATTCTACATGTTCTTCATACACATGCTCTGACATCTTGCCAGCAGTATTTTACTTGCCAGTAATTCTCATGTTTCTTAAAAGAACAGTTCTTTTTATGTTAAATGTTATTTTGAAAGAGATTTGAAGAGAATACGATCTGGAAAGGGTATGGTGATGTAAGACTTCAAATTTAAATTATATTATGTGCACCAAAGATATTTAATGGTTTTATCAGAAAATATAAATGTTTGATGGCACAAGGCAAGTTTGAAAAGATGGTCTGTCAATGATGTTCCTTATTATTCTGGTACTTTTGTCCCAAACCGCATTATTACCATAAGGCATACATTCATCACATATCCTGACAAATTCAATTAACGGTAGAATCAAATTTTCTTTGTGTAACAATTAGTTTCTTTTATTAACAAAAAGACATAAACAACTTATTTACATGTATCAATACATTTCATCAAGCTTAACCATGTGCTTCACTTAACCCTTTACCACTTAGATAAGTATTTTCACACCTTTGTAATCCCTCAAACAATTAATTTTAATTAAAGACCTTTTTTACTAGATTCAAATTTTAAAGGTTTCATTTCCAACCCTTAGATACAGTTGAGCGGCAAACTGCATAAAACCTGAACAGACTGCGAGTTACTTGCCGGCTGTTCTGGTTTTATGCTGTTTGCACATAGCTTTTTTCATTTTGTTTCTGAGTGGTAAAGGTTTGGTTTATACAATCTACTGTTTACAAACTGGTCCTCATGCATATATTTTTTTTTTAAACATATAGTATAAATTGAACATTAATTTTTCATTTATATTCTAAACAGCTGAATTATAAAGCATAATAAGTAAAACCATTACCTTTTTGTAATATTTTGTTTTTGCCAATTAAATTAGGTTTTCAAAATGTGAATCTTGTATTTATTTTATATTTACATGTCAGAAGGGTAATTTCTGTATTCAGATAATTGAAAGTGATCATTGTGTATCTGAATCTTAGAACAATGAAAACAATCTATAATCTAATTGTAATTAGTAATTTGATCCAATGTATTTTGCGGTTATGTAAGGAACAAAATGTAGAAGGCCCGATCAGGGGCAATTGTTATAAGAATTAAAAAATTAAACTGATGTTTGCTTATTATGTAAAAGTCTAAAATGAAGTTGTGTTACTTCTGTATAATTTTCGGCATTGTTTAAATGAAAATAGGCATTGCATAATCTTATTTATTACTAAATATACATTTTTATTTAACTAATAGATTGAGGGTTTTTAGGCTGATTAACTACAGTAATAATAATTTTACTGAGCTCATGAGATATTTCATTGCAGTTTAAAACTTATAATAATTTGTTAAGACATTAGTGTGCCCAAATTTATACTGTTTCCCATAACTACTGACTTTTTTGAAAATAAAGCAATAATAGATCAAAACATAATAAAAGAAAGTGATCATTAAAAAATGTTCTGACCAAAGTAAAATATGACAAATATTTTTCGTTCATTTCTGTGGAAGATATATGTCCTGTACTTTTTGCCCTAATTCATATTTAGATCTTGGAAGGTGTTATGTTCAGATCACCCTTAATGTCTAATAAACTCCCAAATGCTTTTAAAAGGTCTGTAAGTTTTAATACATGTTTTGCATCATGAGTGCTATTTGTTTATATCCAGAATCCCTTGAACCTTATATAATCTCATCTAATGAACCTTAGTTTGAAGTGAAGTTGAAGTTATGTAATAATGTTGGCTTCAAGAACTTTTTGTGTAAGTGATTTTCATCACATTCTTTTACAAGTTAGTTTAGAGTCAGTCTGGCAAATGCAATTATGTTAGTGTATCTTTTACTGCATAGATATTATTGTTTATAATTTGTGAATATAAAAAATGCCGTGCATTTATTGATTAAGTCGATTTGCCTCAATTGCTGTACAGATATTTTCATTCCATATTTTCTAGTCTTTTGAAAAACCCAAAAGTGTTTTCATTTCTCCCCTGTTTGCAGTTTTAAAATGTTCTGTGTTAAATGAATTTGAGTTTCATTTATATTTCTACAATTTTGTTTTTGTTAATACGTGTTTTGTTCCATTTTGTTTATAAGTACTATAAACTGTCTTGTTAATATGCTTAATTTTGCATCATCCAACAAAATACCTTGTTACCCACATAATTCAACCATTAAAAATATTGTTATGCTCCCGGATCGAATGATCAGGGGTATATTGCTTTTGGCCTGACTGTCTGTCATTCTGCCTAAAACTTTAACCTTAGTCATTACTTTTGCATTATTGATGATAGCAATTTGATATTTATCATGCATTGTTTCTCATGGAGCTGCACATTTTGAGAAGTGAAAGGTCAAGGTCAACCTTCAAGGTCAAAGGTCAAATATATGGCTTCAAAGCAGTGCAGTAGGGGGCATTGTGTTTCACAAACACAGCTCTTGTTATCTTTAATATTCAGCACTTTGAGTGTTTTTATTCGCAATATTCATTTTAATGATCATTACATGACGTCATTTGTGAAAAAAGATGTCATCAACTTCTAACAACGTCGCGTTTGTCTCCTTTTTATACGCCCGTATAAAATACGGGACGTATTATGTGAAACCCCTTGGCGGCGGGCGGCGGGCGGAAGGCATCACTTTGTCCGGACTCTAATTCAAATTGTATTCATCCGATCTTCACCAAACTTGGTCAGCAGTTGCATCTAGTTGATATCTAGGCCAAGTTCGAATATGGGTCATGCCGGGTCAAAAACTAGGTCATAGGGTCAATAAGTGCATTTTCAAAGGGGCCACTTTGTCCGGACTCTATTTCAAATTGTATTCATCCGATCTTCACCAAACTTGGTCAGCAGTTGCATCTAGTTGATATATAGGCCAAGTTCGAATATGGGTCATGCCGGGTCAAAAACTAGGTCATAGGGTCAATTAGTGCATTTTCAACGGTGCCACTTTGTCCGGACTCTAATTCAAATTGTATTCATCCGATCTTCACCAAACTTGGTCAGTAGTTGCATCTAGTTGATATCTAGGTCAAGTTCGAATATGGGTCATGCCGGGTCAAAAACTAGGTCACAAGGTTACTTAGTGCATTTCAAGCATTTAGCATGGTGTCCGCTCTCTAATTGAAGTAGTTTGCATCTGATCATCACCTAATTTGGTCAGAAGTTGAGTCTAGATGATATGTAGATCAAATTCGAATATGGGTCATGCCGGGTCAAAAACGAGGTCACGATCGGACACATAATGAATTTCAAGCATTTAGCATGGTGCCCGCTCTCTAATTGAAGTAGTTTTCATTTGATCTTCACCAAATTTAGTCAGATGTTACATCTAAATGATATCTAGGTCAAGTTCAAATATGGGTCATGCCGGGTCAATAACTAGGTCTCGAGGTCACTTAGTGCATTTCAAGCATTAAGCATGGTGTCCAAAACCTCCGAACGGGCGTATCTTGTGACAGTTTGGCACTCTTGTTTAATTTGATGGAAGGTTTAGGTAAATAGTAATTTTCTTGTTAAAAGTCATTTGATAAAAAAAACAATTTGCACTCATTGTCATTTCATAAATTTCTTTATTAAACTACTTAGAAAATACCAAGTAACTGTGACTTATGAAATATAGCGAAGATATTTGTGGGTGCTTTTCATGTATGCTTCTTTAAAAAAAAAGTGTCTTGTTTTGTGACCAGGTCCTACAGTTTTTGTTAATTAGAAAGGTCTCCTGGATTACACCACTTTTTTCTGCATTAATCTGTATGACATAATTTTGTGATAAATTTACTATTGTCGTTCAGTATAGGAATAAATTGTTCATTTATCATAATAAAGAAATTCATTTATTGTAATATTTCGTGTGATGTACGCATAAAAGGCTTGATGAAATTTTTACATTATCATGGAAGAATATATGATGAAATCATTTTTATATCCTTACAATGTATTGAAAGATTTTAAATGTGTGTTTTGTGTGTTAAATGTGTGATGTCATAGACATATTTTAATGACGTCATGAGTTTATGCTTACTTGTGACATTTTGGCGGCAAATTATAGTGTCGTCCAGTAGTGTAATTCATAAATTTGTTGTAAGTTTACTGATCACAACGTATTTCTGTATAGTAAATGTTTTTGAGATTTGATATGCTGTAAGACTCTACATCATTATTAATTTATATTTCATCAATTGTATAATAACCAATTATTGAAGGTTTGCCTATTCTGGAACAAATCTGCTCATTCTGTATCGATAAGTAGCATTAATTTACATCGTTGAAGAGAACTCACCCACAACAATGGCTCAAGGCACAAACAATTTAATATGCATGGGTGAAAGCTTTCGTTATTTATTCTTAATTAAGTCTTTATAAAGGGTTTTAACCTACATAAATTCTATCACTATGAGTTTATCACTGAATCCAGTTTAAAGATGTTAAATTTCTGCCCTTTCACCCGTAAATATTTGTTTAACATAGATTTTAAATTGTTTTAAACTGACAGATCCAGTAAAATGATATAGGAACAATGCTACAAATATGCTACGAAAAGATCTGCATTTTCAGTTTAGTCCGAATTAGCATTGGCCTAATGTTGGGGTCATATTGTTTCACATTTCATTCCATTCTGTAAAAGGCTATCCATCAAATGTGTACTTTTTTCTGGTGAAAATGCATGAACGCTTTCTATGAAAAGAGTCCCATTGCATGTTGTGTACTGATTTCGAATGCCTGAATGCCCTTAGTTTCACTCTAAAAATAATTGATATTTATGCCCCCCTTCGAAGTAGAGGGGTATATTGTTTTGCTCATGTTGGTCCGTCCGTCCGTCCACCAGATGGTTTCCGGATCATAACTCAAGAACGCTTAGGCCTAGGATCATGAAACTTCATAGGTACATTGATCATGACTGGCAGATGACCCCTATTGATTTTCAGGTCACTAGGTCAAAGGTCAAGGTCACAGTGACTCAAAAATATTAAAATGGTTTCCGGATGATAACTCAAGAATGCTTAGGCCTAGGATCATGAAACTTCACAGGTACATTGATCATGACTGGCAGATGACCCCTATTGATTTTCAGGTCACTAGGTCAAAGTCACAGTGACTTGAAATAGTAAAATGGTTTCCGGATGATAACTCAAGAATGCTTACGCCTAGGATCATGAAACTTCATAGGTACATTGAGCATGAATGGCAGATGACCCCTATTGATTTTCTGGTCACTAGGTCAAAGGTCAAGGTCACAGTGACTCGAAACAGTTTCTGGATGATAACTCATGAATGCTTACACCTATGATCATGAAACTTCATAGGTTCATTGATCATGACTGGCAGATTACCCCTATTGATTTTCAGGTCACTAGGTCAAAGGTCAAGGTCACAGTGATTCATTAATTGTGTTTGTCCAAAACTTCAACCTTGGTCAAAGTTTTGCAATATCTAAAATGGTTTCCGGATGATTACTCAAGAATGCTTAGGCCTAGGATCATGAAACTTCATAGGTACATTGATCATGACTGGCAGATGACCCCTATTGATTTTCAGGTCGCTAGGTCAAAGGTCAAGGTCACAGTGACAAAAAACGTATTCACACAATGGCTGCCACTACAACTTACAGCCCATATGGGGGACATGCATGTTTTACAAACAGCCCTTGATATATTTTTATTGAGATGATAATTATAATTTTTCAGTTCTACATTTATTATATAGTTGTCAATATTGTTGCACATTTTTCTGCTTCGAGTCTTATTTGGCGACTGTCTCATAACTACTCTTTTGCACCAGTTTATTATCATTTTATGGACCTTTATCTCGCCCCTTTCAAGAATACCAATATTCTGTAATTTAAACAATCAGCATCAAGTACACATTTGCACTTGCTTACTAATAAGCCATTTTTTTATGAAGATTTCTTCAAATGTTCACAACTAAATTACAAATGGGCTGTTCACGCAAATATGCACCTTGGCAAATTTACTTATGTAAATAGAAAGCTTTTAAAAATTCAATTTCTTAATCTTTCCTAAGGTGGCATAAACTTCTTGTTCAAGTTTCTTGTGTTTTGATATTTTCAGTTATTTTGGTACATATACCATTTGTAACAAACAAAGAAATAGTGCTCTGTGACGTACACTTTTTCCAAGTTAAGCATGATACAAAACAAAACCTAGTGTCAGATACTATGAACATATATCTCTGTCTTGAGTTGTTTTTGTTTTTATGAGTTAAAACATCATGCTGAACTTTGTGATCTAAGTTGAAATAGTAAATTAAACCATATCATGAAGCGTTCGTTACTGCTAATATATGACAGATATCATGTTATCAAGTGTTTTGTAAACGAGAAAATGTGTCAAATACTGTAGTATGTTATTTTACGTCAAAAGAAAGATAACTGTGTCTTATCTTTCATGGCACAATACAAGTATTTAAATACGCATTCTGAAGAACAATACTAAAACGTCTTACTTTTGGCAAGGCAGACAAAACGTTATGGAACATGATACGCGTATACATTTCTATCATTACTGAATGTCTGATGAATGTGTGACTATGATTTTTATTTGTGTCTTGTTCTGTGGAAATTGGGCAAAATGCATGTGCGTAAAGTGTCGTCCCAGATTAGCCTGTGCAGTCCGCACAATCAGGGATGACACTTTTGGCTTAAATGGTATTTTCGTTTAAAGGAAGTGCCTTTTTAACCGAAAATCTATGTTAAGCGAAAAGTGTCGTTCCTGATTAGCCAGTGCGGACTGCACAGGCTAATCTGGGCCGACGCTTTACGCACATGCCTTAAGCCCATTTTTCTCAGAACAAGACACATTTTGTTCAATATTTTTGTCTTCTGCGGAGGCTATACCCTTTATTGTATTCGATTGTAATTTATTATGAATAAATCGTATAACTTTTCGATGATTGTATTATTATGATGTATGTTTCTTTCAGAATTAAGAAAGCTGTTATATCTACTTTCATTCTAAGCACACGTTAGGCGTTTTGAGACATTTAAAAAAGTACCGGTTAATAATTATCGTGGGACCAAAATTCAGAATGACCCCATGTCGCCTGATTTTGAAACACAGTGAAGTGACCAATAGATAATGAACGTTATAGACCATTGGTGATAAGCATCACATCCACGATTTATCATCTACAATTAATTGAAATGGCAGGTTAAATAGCAAGAAAATATTGAGATTCATTTATTTTCTCACGTATGTAGAAAATGAAATGCAGAAAACCAACTTGGATGTGTTTGTAAGTCATTGTTCTGTGAATGCTCTCGAAATAACATTAATATTATACCTAAACATTTATTATGAACGTTAAAATATTATAAATGTCAGAAAACATATCGTATGCTAGGATACCTACAAACTATATTAATAGTACAGGTAAATTGTGTATATGCGATACAACCAGGGACCTGTACAAACAAACATGTTTGTATAGGTCCACGATACAACGTATGAATATATATAATGAAAGTATTCATTGCGCAATGATGCGAAATTATCCGAGTGAAACCGTAAAAAAACGACATGCACCGTAAATAAACGACACGAACTTCAAACACACGTATGCGTTTTCATTTGTTCGGCCCACCCATCAAGAATTCGCCGGTAAAACATGAACATTTCTGATAAGAGTGCATTTCCCGAAGTTTTTATTAATTGATAGTTTACCGCGAAACTCCAAAGCCTAGTTCAAAGTAATTATCTATTGTCTAGAATAAACACTGACACGTTATTCAATAAAAGATCAATGTTTTATTAATTACGACTGAGTACTCTAACGACCAAGTAATAAAAAGTATCGGTATAGTAATTTAAACGCCAACAAGCATTGTTCCGATAAAAAGACGATATTTCATTTAATTGTCCGTTTATTTTATAATTTATGACGATAATGACATGCCGCAGCCGTAATGTTTTAATAGTGGGAGTCAAAGAACGGAATTTATTGCGTTTTTTTCGACATTGCTCAGTGTATTGACCTTACGTGATGACGTACATAAAAACAAGCCTCGAATATTATATAACACACGCTTTTTGAGAAAGAGTAAATATTTCGTTTAAGATTTAGAGCAAGGAACGTTTCGATTTGTTTTCGGCGTTATGTTTCTAAATTACGAATAAGGAGCACACGTTTTTATATATAAGTTGAAATACTGCGAATTAATATATGAGACTTTTTGAAAACGTTCCTTGCTAAATATTTATTGATTTCAAGTTATTTGTTTATAAAGTTAAATATATTTACATTTTACAATGAAACGCAACTTGTTTGTTAATTTTGTTGCGATGGTAACTTGCTTCATGTTTGTCAACGGACGACATATTCCACCGCTTCAGGTAAGGAAGCCATTTATTTATTTATTTATTTACAATTTAACTTATTCATTTACTGTTTTGTTTATTTACGTGTTTATTTATTTTCCATTTTTTCTTGTTGATCAACAAACAACGATTTACATTTCTGATGCGTTGGAATTAAACCACGAGGGCGTTAGTTATTGCTTACAAGCATCCAAATGACAAAGAGTTGTTTTTGATTTATAAATAACGCAAATGCGACCATTATTATGATTTTAATATGAAATATATAGTACTATGCTGCAGCAGGATGAGCCTTCTGTCGGCACTGCTGACGAAAAGTGTCAACAATAATTTAGTTATTTGCCAACATAAAGTACAGCGAGTTTCATAATCAAAACTGAGCCTCGCTCTGTGAAAACGGGGCTTAATGCATGTACGTAAAGAGTCGCCCCAGTTTCTCATGTCCAGTATGCTTTGGTGAGTCAGGGACGACACTAAACGCCTTAATTTTATGTTCGCTAAGAGACTACCTTTAAACGAAAAATACAATACATTTGATTAGCCTGTGCGGACTACTCAGGCTAATATGGGACGACTCACTTAACACACGTGCATTAAGGCCGGTTTTCCCAAAGCGAGGCTCATATACACGTGATAATGATTTTATTAAACTAATTTTCTTTAATGATCGACATATTTAATGCAACACAGATGGTTTAAATAAATTAGTACATTTATTGGAAGTTTATATGCGCTATTCTGAAAAAATAAATAGATATTAATTACTAACCTATACTGCTGCCGATAACCCACTTATTATGTTTCCGAATTATTAATTTATGACCACGCTCATACGAGTATTACGCCTATGCGGCCACGGTATCTGCAAACCAGCCTGCCCATTCGCTCCGTCCGGCCAGGAGCTAACCTTTCAGCTGATAAAACCACAATACGCGAATGCAGAGGCTGGTCTGAGGCTACGCTGGTCGCATATGGCATGCCATCCATTTCCAACGCGGGTGATACTCGCAAATAACATGGTTTTATACATTTATATATTCATGTATTGCTTTTCAATACTGTGTACTGCAACAATAATTAGCACCGGGACTCAAAATCTCTTGACTGTAAAACGATTTGAATTTTTAGACCAAAAGAACGCATATCGAGATTGTGCATGGAGCTGGCAGACAACACCAAGTGATGACCTCATCGGTACCAATTAGAAACCAGGAACAAATATCACAAGATCGCGCCTCGTCATTCCGAAATACTCCATTACGACCAGATCTCGTGCAGCCACTCACCAGTCAGCAGCGAGAGATGTCGTCACTGTTTACCAGAAACCAACCGTTGTCGCAGCAGCAGCAACAACAACAACATATCGCACTATCGGCAAAAACTGTTCCTTCACGACCGGACATTTTGCTACAGACTTTCTCGAGTCAACGAAGGCCGTCCGAAAATGCAAATGGAATTAATTTGGGGCAAACGGGCACCCTTGGCGTACACCAACTGGAGCGGCTTGTAACCGAAACTCAAGATAATAGGCTAAATTTGAACGTCAAATTTAACGGCGATGACAAAGTAAACCACCAACGCTACTTTATAAACGGGTTGAGATTGAGAAATATCCAGCTGCGTCATTCTACCCCAGAGGCCAATATTCGGTTACACAAGTTTGGTGATCAAACACAAATCCACATTTTTAGAAAGAACAACAATGCCAATTATGTCAAATCAGCAGATATCAATACAAATTTTGCAAAGAATAACGGCATTGAGATAAAACCCTCTCTATCCGAGCATTACATTCCAGTCGCTGAAAGTAACTCAAATTCTGCGCAGAGTACCCATACTGCAACTGGCACACGCGATCTGATGAGGTCAGATGTATCTGCGCTCCATGCGCAGTCTTTAACGACTGACAATGCCGCTGTCGACACCATAGCCTTCGAAACGATACCGGATGTTAGTACCGGCATGGCATCAGTGATCTCCGCACTTCCCAGTTCCCAACCAACGGCTGTAGTTAAATCGTCCATAACTCGTAAGTTGCATATTGCTTATAATTAATGCTAATTTCTCGATTTGTCTTCTCCCACAAAAGCGGGCCCTGTTTTGGCAATGTTCATTGTTTGCTAAAGTGACACGTCTATTATGGGTTACACGTCCCGCGTGGCGATACCCTTTGTTTGCCGTGTTTTTGACAGAGTACCACGATACGAAACGCATTTACTGGACCTAAAATTAAATAACATTCGAAATAAACAAATTTAAGTGGCAACATGATTTTTGCGTTAAAAACACGTCGTATTGACGATTATTAATTTACGCACACTACTGAATTGTTCTTCTAATATAATTATGTAAAAGATTGTTCTTTGACGAAGCCACAGTGTTTTGCCTAATAAATAATCTATTTGTGTCAAATTATGTCAAGCGGACTTCGTACGCGATGACACTTTTACGGTACTGATAAAATTGACTTTTATCTAGAATCACGGAATGTGATATCAATCAAGTGTTGCGTGTCAAAAGTTTAGATTAGATGTCACAATTCATAGATTGCTTCGTCCATTCATTTCACTGTTAAGTTCAACACAGTTATTGAAAACCATAATACAAAGACCACGTTTTCCGAAAATGCTGTATAAATGAACGCATTGCAATTAGTAAGTTACATGCCGTTTTAATGTGTACTATTTGCTTCAATTTGTGACGTACACACGTAATCTCGCAAAATTGCGTTATAAACCCAATGTTCTGAAACTGCTTTTATACCAAAATATTGTTAATAAACGTTGCTTTATTTTTCTGACATTAAATCTTAAAAAAACACCGTAATCGAAAAATAGGCATTTGTTTTGTGCGCACTTTCTGCGCTATGCAATGTACAAATGTAACAAGCACATATTTGTAGAAGTTTTTGTACCATACAGACTGTTCGGCATAATGACATTTGGTTTACGATTATAAGCACACTACATTCTACTCAGCAAGGCTTTACCACTATGGACAAATGAGCAAATCAAACAATTAAAAATATTGTATATTTGACATGTATTTTAATTCATTTTTATCGAAGGTTCAAACACTGAAACGCCTGTCCACGATCCCACGACCTTTTATACCGTGAATACAACTGCAAACATGAGGACCGCGAAACCACTGCCAACCGCCAATGAAGTAAAGGCTGCCCCATACACAACTAATGAGGTAGAATTATCGTTAGTAAAAGACATAGCGAGGACGGTTGTCGATGCACTCATGAACGCGAATAACATTGGGTTAGTGACTTACAACAGAGAAAATGCAAGCAACAATGCATTACTTTATACGAATTCTGACATTTTTGTTAAAGTCGATTCCGTCTCGCAGAAAACAACTGACACTGCAATTATGAACAAACCAAACAAAAACTCAACCGCCGCAAACGCTTTTCCACAAAATGAATCTATGGTAGCCAAAACGGGCAGTCGACCGAATAAAACATCACAAGACCAGGTCATTTCTAAACACAATAAAACAACAGTTAAGGCGAGTTCAGCATCCGAATCTACAACATCCGAACCTTTGGCAAGTATTACGTCATCCAATAGCAAAGACGCGCCCACGGAAGAAGCGGACGCACCCGATGCGCATGATGCTGCTGATACTGGCGGAGGCGATGCCAAGTGAACATTTCAAACTTATATTTAACACAATAAAATCTGTACATTCTAGTAACATCGGGCAATGTTATAATGGGTCTTTTTCCATTTGCAATATTGCATAAAACTTTAAAAATGTTTCAGTAGTCTCTAGTTTTGTTTTCGCGAAATATCCAAAATTTCAGCTACGACGTTATTTATCGCAATTTTACAATATCGCTGGTCGATATTATTCTTTTATGTACAAATGAAATGTGTCACGTCTTTAAAAAAACACTGTTGTTCGAAAGATGTCAATGGGAAACCGTTTGCTGAACGCAGCATAAAGTTGGTGTGTATATTAGGTAATGAAATCGTGGGTTGAATATCGAGTTTTGTTGTATTCTGCCAATGCTGTCCTATTTCTACATCAAACATATATGGAACATCAATTCGCACGTTTCTCAAACTTGCATTGTGGCTCATTCCTAACGACTATCTTATTGTGAGTGCATGTGAACTAGAATTGATTTAATATGTTCCATATGCTTCAGTCCAGTCAGTCATTTAAATGTATAATGATTTTCAACATGCACACATATTTGTTTTTCAAAACATCATTTCACATAATTTTTCATTTAAATGTTATATATGTTGGATATATGTTTTAACCATTTAAGCTCAATAAATCGTCCATACATGCCTTCAAATGTATGCCTTTCATAGTATTATTATAAATATACGTGTCATGTTCTGACGTTGCTTTTTATCTTTTCATATCTCATTTTGAAATTCAATGTTTTATTTAGTTTTATAAGTCCAGTTCTCTTTGTTGTCATTAACCCATTTATGCCTAGCGTCTAGAAAAAAGGCCTTGGCAAACAGCGTAGACCCTGATGAGACGCCGCATGATGCGGCGTCTCATCAGGGTCTGCGATGTTTGCTTAAAGGAATTTTTGTAAGAAATATTATAAATATAGAAATAAATATACTAGACATCCCTAATTTTGGCAATAAATTGATCCAATTTAGAAGGATGGGAGAGTCCAATAGGCATAAATGGGTGAATAAAGTCATGAATTAAAGATCAAGTCATTCGTGTCTTGAAGTTTAAACAATTCTCCGTATATCTCTTTGGTATAATCATTCACATCACCGTACAGTTTACCTCTTGACCTCAAGCATATATTGCTCCACTTTTGAATTTATCTCTGAACATAGATATATAGTTCCTATTCCGGTCCTTTCGGGCTGACATTGGCAGTGTGCACAGTGACAGAGATGGGTCTGTTTGGACTAATTTTAGTACTGTGTGGTCTAATAGGTAAGGGATTAAATATATTCGTGTTGCGTATGTGTATTTTGCAATATCTTTATATTATTATAACATGTGTAACCAGTATTTAATTTTACATTTGTTTCTATGTGAACCGAAGTTTTTAAAGAAATGTTATACAAACTTCAGTATTGCATACACAGTTTTTCTTTCACTAGTCAACGTTTCCATAAGCGGAAAGCTGTAACGAACAAAATCGGCCCCGGCATTACAGCTGGTTATAATTGCACAACTGCTCAGTAATGATTTGAGGGCTTTACTTGTCTGGTTTGCCATAACGGACATTTGGAACACCCGTGTCGTGTTTTAATAAGTTTATTGCATATGCTGTTTATAAATATTATTTCGTCGTTCTTTTTTTCAAGAAAGTACCAATCTGTTTAGATCAATATTTGAAACTAAATGAATATTGCAAGTTATAAAATAATCGATAGCTTAAGTGGAACTGTTATGCCAGTTTTTCTTTTCGTTTAATACGCTAAAGCATGGAAATTAAATTAAAGTCATAAGACAATAACGTTTGGTTCCATACCAACTAGCCCGGTTAAGTAAAATGACGTCACGTGCGCAAATGTCAGATGCAGCATTTTGGATATTTAGCACGCGTGTCGATTGTGCTGCGTGTACGTAATAAGCAGACCAGATTTATCGAGGTCGAATTCAAACATGTAATGTCATATTTCAACGTAAATTTGTTTCGATTTATAGCAACATATGCAATAAACAAAGCTCTCGACTGAGCTTTCAGATAATAGTCATTTGTTAACCCATTTATGCCTAGCGTCTTGAAGAACAGGCCTTGGCAAACAGCGTAAACCCAGATGAGACGCCGCATAATGCGGCGTCTCATCTGGGTCTACGCTGTTTGCTTAAAGGAATTTCTGTAAGAAATATTCTAAATATAGAAATAAATATACTAGATATCCATAATTTTGGAAATAAATTGATCCAATTTAGAAGGATGGGGAGTCCACTAGGCATAAATGGGTTAAAAAAGATAAGTCCGCGCTAATGGAGCGTTCGCACCGAAAAGGTGACTATCTGATAAATTAAAGTAAGACATACATAAAAACAAAAACCTGATCTAACAACCAACCTTGCCAGTCTCATAGTCAAGGTCATATGGTTTTTACATTTGTCCCGACATGAAACACAGCGGAACGCAATTTTAAAGTCGGAATACCAATAAAAGAGAATGTATACGAACACTTAATTACAAAATGCGAGCTCCTGTACTGTCGTCGCTATATAATAGTTTGGTATTTGGTTATTTAACCAAATAGACGTTAATGCAACTTGAAGACGGATGAGCTCTCTTCTCATCAACATTCTGTCATATAGTGCATTAATGGACACTGCTTAATATATCACTTTAAAGTAACTAACTCTTTTGACCTCTTAATTCTTTTAAAGTGATATTATGCGCATTTTTCATTGTTGAATTGAGCCGAGAAGAATTAACAGGTCAAACGATTTAGTTAAAATGTGGTAACTGACCAATTATCTGCAACTCATCTTGCTACCAGATGTTTATAAAAAATATATATATTATATTCGATATTTTACATGACTATACAGTCCTCTAAGCCGAGCGGAACTGTCTTTTTATTAGGATCGGAGTTAGTGTTCGTTTGTCGTATGAATAGATATGAACGAATCTGCACTAAAACTAAATTTAGATTCACATCGTACATGCATGATCAGTTGTCAAACGAAAGTACGGTTGATATTCAAATGCATTATTTTTCTATTCCCGGAATATTGTTTTAGTATGTTGATGCTGCATTAACAAATATAAGTGTATATGAAGTGAAAACACCAAAAATAAACAATGGTTGCGATAGACACCAATAAACAAAGCATATACTGTTAGATGCGCACAATATCACTTTTAAGGATCTATGCAAAAGAACAGTGTGCATTTTTGGACCGTAAGACTGGCGCATTTCTTGTAGTTTTGGTATCAAATACAGAAGACCAGATCAAGAACTCTATATCAAATTGTGAAATCCGTTTCCGCATTGCAGGGCTTAAAACCGGACTTATGTATGCCGACATTCATGTGCACATCATAATTAGGCCATGGTAGTATATACAAATCAATATATTTTTATGTTTATGTTTGGAATGTATATGTTATTTATTGCGCTGGTGACTTTTTGTTTTTCGTCTTAAGAAAATATTTTATTAATTGAATATACCATAGCTGAGGTCATCCGACCATTGGTGTCGCACGTTGATATTCTCCATTATTTTCTCCCTCACTTCGTTCGTCCGAAAATAAATTAATTCTTTGCTTAGCAAACAAGTGACAACGAACCTTACAACAAACACCAAATGTAGAAGGCGATCCGCTTTTATTGTAGCCGTTTTACCAACAGGATTTATCTAAGTAGACAAGTGCATTAACAGATCATATTTCTTGCCAATTCAAAACCCAGGAACAAAAAAAAAATCATTCTTAACTATGTGAAACAGGTAAAACATATTATTGTCACACAAACAAAGCATAAACTTGACAGAAAACTCCAAAATTCACATTATTTATTAAACTAGGATGTGTATAAAATGCAACATGACTCGCCCAGGAAAAACCAGAGATAACAAGAGATTGCCAAGCAATATGGTCCCCTACCGGTGAAACTCCACCCTTGTCAGTAAATTTTTTTTATTATATATTTGTTGCCATAGCAACCAGAATTTTTGACGCAGGAACAAAATGAAATGACGTGCATAATCTCCATATTGCCATCTATCCATGTTTCAAGTTTCATGAAAAAATATTAAGAACTTTTAAAGTTATCTCATGATCCAGAAAAGTGTGACTGACTGATAGACAGACTGACAGACGGAGTGCAAACCATAAGTCCCCTCCGGTTTCACCGGTAGGGGACAAAAGCCCTTTTCCAATGTCTTGGGAAAAGGCTCTGGAAACCTGTGCCCGTTTGTCAACTGTCATGTTGCCGAGTGTTGGGCCTCAACAATACTAGTCGACTAGAAAAAAAACAATGTCATAAACACACCAATCCAACAGCATTTATTTTCTACACTGAAATGAACATATCGATCAAACGATGCTTCAGATTTCCAACGACCGTGCTTGGCTAACAATTCATCATCTGTGATTTTTCCGCTATTAGCAGCAGCGGAGGCTCCCTTATGCTCTTGAATTGCTTATAAAAAAGATCTCCTTTGTCCTGGTATATGGTGAAAGAGAATCTGTGTCGCACAAAACATTATTTCCTTTATTTTTCAAAAATCTAACTTTTGTAAAAAGATATTAGTTTGAATTCAATGTGAGACCCGCAGCGGCAACGTATCTATTTAACCAAGATACCGGACAAAGTCTGTTATTTGTTTTTGACACAATAACACTATTACAAGATTTTAATTGATCACATTTGCTATGGTCTATAAAAAATAGAAACATGAGAATCATGAAAAAAAAGGTTCACTTTTAAACTCGACAACTCATCAAATCTGAAAAAAAAACACAACGAAAACCCAAGAATACACACCAAACATTATCTCATATTTTTCAAACTTAATTCCTGACCTTCCTTACAGTGAAAGTCAATGATTTTATTTAACATATCCACAGTTAATGGTTCTTTGTTTGTAACTGGCTTGGCCAAAATTCGCTTGCATCCTTCAAATGTTAATTTTACAAACTTGTTCTTACAAGGATTTTGCATTAATAACAAATTTCCAAATTTGTACTCAAATTATAATTTTATGAGTAAATTATACTTACCTGACATATGTACTTTAGGATTCTATCTCGGCCCGAAAATAACTCGCTATACGGTAGGCGCCGCATAATAGACGACTACCGGAAATAAACAACTTTCGCGCATGCGTATCGTAGTTTCCTCTCCACACGACCTCATGCTCGAATCACTTTCCTTGGCGCCTTCGAAGGCCTCAGAAAGTAGTCTGAAAAAGAGGGGAGGAAGGGTGGGTTTGTACATATGTCAGGTAAGTATAATTTACTCATAAAATTATAATTTGAGTACAAATTTGGAAATTTCATTTCCTAAATTATGTACTTACCTGACATATGTACTTTAGGATTCCTTCCCAAAGCAGTCCCTCTTTGGAGGCGGGTTCAGGTACTTTCTGACCACTCCAACAATTATAGTAGATCTTCTCATTCCAGAGTTTTCTATATCTTCTATTTCATAAAAACTGCTACAACAGTCCCTCTTATATACACAATAATAACTGTACACAGCACAAATCATGTATTCTTATTCACTTTCCCACATATTTAAACAATATATTTTAAAAAAATATATGATGGATAAACCACTACTTGTGGCCGTCATATATATGATATGTTCCATACTGTTGACTTAAAAACAGTTCACTTTCCGGAAAATAACTCGCCGGGGAGAAAAACATTATTCTTTAAGAAAATCAAATGATACATCTTTAAAATAGAACTTCACAAAAGTAGATGATCTACTCCAATCTGCACTGTCTAAAACATCTTTCAATGGAGCTCCCTTAAAAAGAGCCCATGATGGTCCGATTGACCTAGTTGAATGACCTTTAACTTTAGATACATACACTTTTTTCATTTTGTATGACTTTTGAATAGTCTTAACAATCCATGACGAAATTGTCTGACTTGAAGCCGCTCTATGCGGTTTATTTACAGTTAAAAATAATTTCAAAGAGTCCTTCTCTTTTGAATTCCTAAATTTTTCTGTTGATTTCAGATAATAAGTCAATGCTCGTTTTGGATCCAACAACTTGTTCTTTGGAAAAGCAGGAATAAAAATAGTATTGCTCTGATGTGAACCTCTGTCCTGTTTCGATAAACCATGCCTTATGAAAGTTACACCTTTTGCTTGTACATTCACAGAATTTTCTCCCAATGTCAAAGATTGTAAATCCCCACATCTGCGAAAAGTTGTAATTGCTATGAGAAAAACTGTCTTGTAAGTTACATACTTTAAACTGGCTGTCTTTATTGGCTCAAACGGTGGTTGCTTGAGGGCATCTAAAACAAACAATAAATTCCATTCAGGTACAAGTCTTTTCACTGGTGGCCTTTCATTGAAAATGCCTTTCAGTAAACGAATAATATAGGGATGTTGACCCACTGGTATTCTGTCCACCGGGTTCAACATAGAAGACATCATTGATCTATAGCCTGAAATTGTTTTGTATTTTAAACCATCTTTATATAGATCAGCTAAAAAATTAGCACAGTTATTTAAAGATGGACTAAAGGGATCAATTTGTCTTTTACCACACCAGCTATGGAATTTCCTAAATTTACATCTATAATCTTTCTGAGTTCCGATTCTCCATGATGAACACAATAATTTTCTAGTTTGTCTAGAAAATCCTTCTGTTTCATACCGTTTGTCGATAATCTCCATGCAGTCAGTTTTAGAAATTTTGGATTCGGATGTAACATCCCTTTCTGAACCAATAAATCTTCCATTTCTGGAAGCTTGACTGGTGGAGCTATCAACAACTGAAGAATCATTGGATACCAATGCTGACGTTCCCACATTGGTGCTATCAGAATCAATTCGCACTGAAACTTCATCATGTGTTTGAGTACCTTGCCCAACAGACTTATGGGTGGAAATGCATATGCCATCATGCCTTCCCAACTTATGGACAGAGCATCCTGTGTCAGTGCTAATGTATCTAGATTCCATGAGCAAAACACTGGACATTGTTTGTTCTCTGCTGTCGCAAACAAATCTATTAGCGGAGTCTCCCACATCCAAAACAGATGGTTCACTACAGTCTTGTTCAGTGACCATTCTGTAGCCTGAAGTTGGTGTCGGCTGAGAAAATCCGCTAATACATTTGTCTGCCCCTTGATATGTACTGATTTCAATTTCATATTGTGGTGTAGAGCTAGGAACCAGATTCTCTGAGCTAATTCGCAAAGTCTCATCGATTTTGTACCTCCCTGTTTGTTCAAATATTGAACTGTGCTGGAATTGTCTGATCGAATCAATACATGTTTGTTCTTTAATATCGGAACAAAATTTTCCAATGACAGATGTACCGCCTTCAATTCCAGATAATTTATATGCTCTGTACTCTGGTTCCTGGACCAAACACCCTGTACTACTTGGTTGTTCACAAAACCACCCCATCCCACCATTGATGCATCGCAAGTCATTGTTATCTGCGGTTGAATTGGTTGCAAAGATACCCCTTTTTGAAAATTGGCTTGATGTAACCACCAATGGAGACTGGATTTCACAGACTGTGTACATGGGACCTCCCAGTGCAGAGACATTCTGGCTGGACTCCAGTTTCGTAACAAATGCATTTGAAGGGGTCTCATATACAGTCTTGCATTTGGTACAATTTCTAGTGTGGATGCCATCATTCCAAGAACTACCAAATATTGTCTTGCTTTTGTGTAACCATTGATTAGTAGATGAATTGCCTTCACTAATTTCTGAAATCTTTCTGCCGTTGGATAAACCAGGCCTTTCTTTAATTGAAAAACTGTTCCTAAATATGTCAGAATCTGTACAGGAATGAGAGTGGATTTGTTTTTGTTTATTATGAAACCTAGATTCAGAAGAAGATTGAGCGTTATCTCTCTTTCTGTTAGTAATATTTGTCTTTCTTGATTCAGTTGTATCCAGTCGTCCAGATACACTGCTAATCGTATGGCTTTTACTCTTAGATAAGCTGCAACAACTGACAATATTTTTGTGAAAACTCGTGGAGAGACAGTTGGTCCGAAACATAATGTTTTGAATTGGAAAACTTTCCCCTTCCAAATCTGCAAATCTGAGGAATTTTCTGTGTTTCTTGAATATGCCTATGTGAAAATAAGCGTCTTTTAAGTCGAAAGATATCGCCCAATCGTTCTTTTGAACTAGATTTAACACTTTTGTCAATGTGTCCATCTTGAAATGTTGCTTTCGGAGGTACCGATTTAGAGGTTTTAGATTTATGACTGGTCTTAAATCTCCTGTCTTTTTCTTGACTAAAAATAGAGTACTGTAAAAACCTGTCGTCCAATTTGTTTTCGGTACGATTTCTATAGCATTTTTTTGCATTAAAGAATCTATTTCTTCCTGCATAATATGTTCGTTTTCGATACTGACATGAGTTTGTTTTATACCCTGAAAAATTGGTTTCTTTATGAATTCCAATTTGTAACCCTCTTTTATAATTGATAAAACCCATTTGTCTGTTGTAATCAACTGCCAATTTTTTTGAAAATGAGTTAATCTGTCCCCTACTGGTATCTCCGGTCGCAACATTAACAAACCTGACTGGTCATTGTTTACTAACCTTGGCAACTGTAGCCCTTGGTCTGTTATTGGCTGCATAGTTGCCCCGACCTCTCGAGCCACCAGCTCTGTGCTCTGTTCGAAAAGTACTTCGTGGTTCCGCATTGTATTTTGGAATGCGAAATGTAGGTGGCGCTCTATTGTATTCATTTGGCTGAACACCCATTCTTGTATTTGTCTTTACATATTGTCTTTTGACAGATGTTTGCTGTTCTGTCTGTTCACTGGCTTTCCTCTTATATGTTTCCTTCTTTTGCAATTTTTCTGGCAATAACTCTTCAAGTGTTTTTCTTTTGTCTTTCTTTTGTTTGAGAGTCTTTTCCAATTCTTCACCAAACACCCCGTCCCCTCTCAAGGGTAGGTTACTGATTGTCCTTGAATCATCAAGTTCATATAAAGAAGTCTCGCTCATTGTGACTTGTCTACGAATGATATGAAAAAATGCTCCTGCTCTACCAAATTGATCTAGACTTCGTGTGGATAAAGCAAAAATGTCCTTCACTTTTTTCTCAATGTCTGGTTTATCTGTAACCATGTCCATTAACATTGCAAGAGCTTGCTGCATGTACATCTGTGTAACAATACCCATGTAGACACTTTGCTGTCCTCTGTATGCGGTCTTCTCCACCATTTTGTTTGGTTGTGAGAACAGAAAAGTTCCATGTTTAGCGAATGAAGCTCTAGAACCAAACTTCTTTGTTAGACACGTGTCTACAATATCGTCCAATGTAGGTACACGTAAAAAATGTTCAGTGTCTTCATCAACTGGAAATAAATCTTTGCACTCTTCAGAAAATGCTGTTACATTATTTGGTGTTTTAGACCGATAGCTTTGTTCCAAAATTTCTTTCTGCGAATTTTCTAAGCAAATGCCAGTTGGCTTTTGTGCATCTTTTTTCAAACATGCATCTTCTCCAAAAATGTCTTTCAAACACCTGCGTACACTAGCACTGTGCTCTGTGTCTTCTTCTTCTGAATCAGACAACGAAAAATGTTCAGAGGAAGCAGGATGAATGGAAAGTACGTCATCTTGACGATTACTTGTGGAACTTTGACCAGTCCTCTCTTCAAAATTGGGGCTTTTATCACTCCCCTGGTCATAATTGGGGCTTTTGCCATTCCCCTGCGTTGAATTACCATGTCTTTGTGACTGGCATTGCAACAATGCAACAATATTGTGTAAAGTATTTTCAAGTTTACCGTATTTCTCGTCAAAACGTTCCTCTAATAAGTCTACTTTGGAACGTCTTTTTTTCTGCTTGCCAGACACTGTGTTATTACTCACGTCACTGTGTCCCATATCTTCTTCCTCGTTATCCACAAACGGAGAACGATTATTATTATTTTTAACAAACACTTCAGCCATGCTGAAAAATAGCGAGTAACAAACGCCTTCGAAGGCGCCGAGAAGAAAAGTGATTCGAGCATGAGGTCGTGTGGAGAGGAAACTACGATACGCATGCGCGAAAGTTGTTTATTTCCGGTAGTCGTCTATTATGCGGCGCCTACCGTATAGCGAGTTATTTTCGGGCCGAGATAGAATCCTAAAGTACATATGTCAGGTAAGTACATAATTTAGGAAATGAAATCATGCTTCCAACTAATGCTGTAGAAATACGTGTCTACAACCGCACCCGAAAATTGTTTGTCCACTAATTCACTAAGAAAAACACATACACATGCTTCTTTTGTCGGCAACGCAATTATACCATGCTTGCTGCACCATTTTTGAAACTTTTCAAAAATATAGGTCATACTTTTTGTTTGTATTCTTGGATTTTGCTGCTCTGGCTATGTCCGATATCTTCTGAGCCGCGTGCCCTAAGCTATGATGTGCACCCAATTCACCAATATCGTCCCATACACTGCTAGGCCAAAATATGCTGAAACAATATACGTGTATATATATATAACGCCTTTCATCAAATCATCATTTCATAATCCATAAATATGAAGCGAGAACATATCATATTATTAACTGCTTAAACAAACAAAACAAATCGAAATATCTTCAAATTAATTTTATTGTTATGAGTTTTTTGTTTTGTTTAACTATATATTTACTCCGTTACATGTATAAATGAATTCATCTCTTGCAAGACATGCTTATTAAAACATATTAGCAAATCTTAAAACAAATCAATCGGAATCCTTAATGAATACACATGACATCTTTACATTGATACACATAAATCTCACGCTCTGAGACAACAACGTATCAGATCCGAACATCTGGATCCAGATCACCGTGGATCTTTTCTGAATACACATCACATCTATACAATGATACACATAAATCTCACGCTCTGAGACAACAGCGTATCATATTTGAACATCTGAATACAGATCACCGTGGATCTTTTCTGAATACACATCACATCTATACAATGATACACATAAATCTCACACCTGAGACAACAGCGTATCAGGTCTGAACATCTGGATACAGATCATCGTGGATCTTTTCTGAATACACATCGAATCCATACTTAAATACACATAAATCCTACACTCTGAGACAACAGCTTATCATATTTGAACATCAGGATACAGATTACCTTTGATCTTTTCTGAATACACATCACATCTATACATTGATACACATAAATCTCACACCTGAGACAACAACGCATCAGATCTGAACATCTGAATACAGATCACCGTGGATCTTTTCCGATTACACTTCACATCTATATAATGACACACATAAATCTCACAATTTGAGACAACAGCGCATCATATCTGAACATTTAATTACAGATCACCGTGTATCTTTTCTGAATACGCTTCACATCTATACAATGTTACCCATAAGTCTCACACTTTGAGACAACAGCGTATCATATTTGAACATCTGAATACAGATCACCTTGGATCTTTTCTGAATAAACATCACATCTTAAACATTGATACACATAAATCCCATTTTTTGAGGCAACAATACAAGCTGAATGTAAATCACAGCATATCTAATACATGTACTGTCTTTTACTGTTTTTTCAGAAGAAGAATGACTTGAATATTCATGACAGGGCAAGCATACAAAATCATTATACTCATCTCTATAACTTAGTGCTTTCTCTGACGTCTGAAGTGGCGGTCTGTGCTGCAGTTCTTGGGTGACTGGACCTGCTTAGTGGGCTGTTGTGGGACGAAGCTTTGTTGGACGTTTGGGAAGTCTCTAACCACGTGTCCTGTGAAGCGGCAAGCGAAGCACGGTCCGAGGACGACCGGAAGTCGATGTTGTTGGAGAAAACCTTCTTGGTAACGTCTTGACACAGCCTCTCCGCTGAAATAATACTAATAGTCTAAAACTACAAATGAGTATAATAATTACTGTTACAAATATATTGATCTACAACGTGCGTGTTCTCCTGTAAGCGGACCTCGAATGACGTTATACCCGCCAAAACTCACGAAAATCCCGTGCATTAGTAAACACGCATGTTTATTGAACTGTGACAAAAAGAAAAGCAATTATTTTCTCCTCACTTCGTTCGTTCGAAAATAAATTAATTCTTTGCTTACTAGCAAACAAGTGACAACAAACATTTCAACAAACACCAAATGTAGAAGGCGGTCCGCTTGTATCGAATAAACAAAAAATAAACTTAAGCATGTAAATCATATGTTAGCCAAACATGAAAAACAAAACAAATTATCACATCCCTTAACTTTTTGATGCTGTTAATTTATTTTCTACACTGACAACGACTGCTCCACAGCCGACGAATTGCTGAAATTCCCCGACAAAACTTCTTTATTTTCCTATATTTTTCCAACACAATATCAAACTAACAACAAATATATTGAACCACAACGTGCGTTGTCTCCTGTAAGCGGACTTCGAATGACACTTTACTCGCCAAAACGCACGAAAATCCCGTGCATTAGTAAACACGCATGTTTATTGAACTGTGACGAAAAGAATAGCAAATAATTGTAATATACTCGTCCCGCGGGTTTGTCAAATACGTCACACAGTCAACTCGTGCAATGCAAACCATCGACAATCACAGTCAGGTTATACCTCGTATTTTGGTATCAAAAACTCCGTACCTCAAAGACTGATATCCGTTTCCGTATTTAACGGCTGGTAAAAAAGAAATGTACACATCATATTAACGTCATGCTAGCATGTACAGATTTACGATGTTACATAATGTAATGTTATTATTGTGTTCGAGATTTATACATCATCATTTGTTGCGTTTGTGACCTATAATGGGGTTTTCATATTAAGAAGGTACATGTGTATATAATACATCGCATATATCAGGCCTTACATAATCAACCTATGCGATAAAACATATCAGAACACTAAAGTCATGAAGTATTTCTATAAGTTGACAAAATTGCGGCAAAAATAAAACAAAATAAAACAATATTTGGACAACAAGTAATATCCGATATGACCCAATGCAGCGTATGACGAAAAATGTTGGCATACTGTACTGCAACGACATAAATATGTATATGAATTTATATGACATTTCCATGCTTTCATAAGGTCATTGTTGGACAATACATGTTGAGCTTAAAATTTAACGATGTAGACAAAACGAACAGTTATATAGAAGATAAATGCGCAAGCATAACTTTGACGTAAACATACGAAAATGAATTTGCATAATATTAGGTCGATTAAAAAATATCTAATGGATCGCTTTCCCATTTCAATACACATACAGTATACAAATAACGATTTTTTGTTATAGAGTGACCATATGCACGATGCTCTTTTGTACTTGATTATTATTTTACCTTCCGCCATATGAATAACGCATATAAACGTGTCATCCGCATCGGTCTTGTACACTCAATTATGTATACGGTTCACCTGTATTCCTGTAGCACTTAACCTATAATCACACCTTTATGACGAATTCGTATATTTTAATAAAGCAACCATGGAAAAAGCAATTTATGTTGGTTAATTTCTTAAAGAAAACAAAATGTGTATATTTGTTGACAGTCGCAATTCAAAGAGACATGATTGCCGCGGAAATAATTTGGCGAGAATTAAGAAATCGACTATTCGACTCCATCATATTCACTCGATATGTTAATTTGCTCCATATATTTGACAGTACATTGTTTGTATGCGTTATCCTTTTTGTAATGCCTTTCTGCAGGGGTGTCCCTTGCGGAAGAGTGTCACCGATCTGGCGACTGCCACATCACCACATGTACACACGGAGGGGAACTTAAATGTAACAACCGTACATGCGTTTGTGGTAAGACATAGTTATACAATGAGTATGAACATGTTGTCATCGTCGGGCCCAAGCTCGCTTAATTGAGCTTGACTTTTTGGACGACCGCGAGGGCTTAACAAGCAAATCGTCGATCTCACAAATTATTAATCCCTTATCAGGCACACCATTGTTTTCAAGTGTACAAGTAAGATAACAACTTCATAATTTTATAGCCTTGTATCACGTGGTATAAATAGCAAATGTTCGGGGCCTCCAGTTATTTTAAAGTAGATATGTATCGAATGCCAGAGATTTATCAGCTCGCTTATTGAATAAATACCGACTGTGTTAAGTCCATCAGTTTTGACGAACAACTTAACATATAATATGTTGTATGTACAACTGCTAAAATCTACGTTATTTCCTATTGAATCGTAATTTAACCATTGCCTCATATAATCTGCTGAATCTCATGATAATGCTTAAGTACCGCATCCGTGTGCCAGTCATCCTTGTCAAAATCACGGGGTTTGCGAGGAGCAGCATGGCATATACCTGTGTAAATGTCCACACGGCTTCAGTGGTACCAACTGCGAAGGTAAAGCATAGCTTATGTTGATGATATGCAACATATCAAGATGAACTGTTGACAATCAATTTTAGCTACCATCCATCAATTTATAATGACAACACACGCACATGTCATTGTGCTTCGTATAAGGTTTATAACTGAAGTTCGACTGGTTTACCTATTATCATTTCACTGTGGGTCATATCGAGCATTCATATGTAATGATTGTTTATTAATGTAACAAAGTGTCTTCATTTGGGTCTTCGATAGTTAAATGACAGAACACATTGGCCAGTGTCATTTGTCTGATTTTAGCAAATGCGGAAACCAGTGTCTTGATATTATCAACGGTGACATCGCCAGTTAGCTTTCTTCCTGTCCTTTCTAGTAACAACATATTAATTAAGAAGATAGAAGTCGAAATCATTCACTAGATATCATTCAGAAATACATTTGATGAAACTAGCGCTGTGTGACATTTGACCTGTTGACTTCAGTAACAAATAGCCGCTTTTTTATTTCATCCAAGAAGCAACCACAACAATTTTCATTATAGAAGGGAATAACGTTCTTAATGTTCAATATAGATATAACTTTCATGTAATGAGCTTCCTTTATTGTGTCATTTGTCCTCACAATTTCATTGAATCTTTCTTTTCTTCAATTGAACCATCATACCCGTTTGTATTAGGTGAAAGAGGTTTATAGATATCAGACGGAATCAAATTCATTATACGCCAATGTGTTTTTACACAGTAACCGTAAGATAAATAGATGACTTTCATTCCTACCAAGCATCTTCTTTGCTAATTTCTCTTAAAGCTTTGTTAATATATCGTGTGGAAACATATGTCAATGTCACTTTGACATTGACCTTGACATTAGGAACACAATATTTATAGGCGTTCTACCTTCCTCTCATTTAACATCATGCCAATTAACATGGTCATTTGCGAAATTGTTTTGTAGATATCACGCGGAAATAAATTGAAATTTATCAAGTCATTGACACATTTACCTTTGACCTAGTTATTTAAAATAAGATGGTTTCCTTCATCCGAGGTATATATATATATTTGCACGATCGAAGGTTAAAGTATTCTAAAGAAATCGTTTGGAATTTTATTATAAGACTCCTATTTGACATTGTTCTTCAAACCTTACATCAAAAAGCGTCACTTCCCAATTTGCATGATCGTAGTTCTACGCGTCCTAACGATACCAAGCAAGACGAATAATATGTTCCAAACAAATGTGACCATTATATATGACATGCTGACCTGAACTCACAATACCACGTGTATTATTATTTGTTTAAGCGTTCTCAAGAATTCGTGCTTAAACGAAATGGTCGTTTATTAAAATTACAAGATTAAAAGCTATTTATAGCGGAACATCTTTTACGTAAATCAAGAAGTCGTATGTCAAATACACATTTGCATTAGTGGTGAGTATTGCCCGTTTCCTATAATTGTTCAATCAGGTCTATATTACACTGAAAAATCCGGAAACTCGCGTGAAATTGTTATAGAATACTAAGTAGACAAACCATAAAGCAGCATTTGTTCGACTAAACATTTGCATTAATAGACAAAAGTGACATTTTTTTATTATTGGACAAGCAAATGGTCACTAATAACTACACAATTATGTAACTGAATTAGTATGCAGAATTTTTACACTTACACTCATTTATTTATTGACACAAATGTAAGGGCATCTATAATGTCACCGATGAAGGTCTAATTATAACAGATAATGTCACCGATAAAGGTCAAATTATAACAGATAGTCGTACCCTGTTATCAAAAATACTGTGTAGAACATCCATGCTTTGATAGATAAAAATGCCTGTTACCTATAAATTTTATATTTTAAGCTACTATTGAGCACAAACATGAATGAGAAGACACGCTGTCAAAAACATTAAATTTCACATACAAACGTCTAAATATAACTGAAAATGGTGTAATTAAATTGCAAAATAATTCTATCAATCAAGCCGGTTAAAACACAAATGCCTCTTACCCATACTTTCATCAGTAAGGGTTAATATAAAAACATAAATCATACGATCAAATCAATACGCGATGCATGTATGTACGCACATGTTGACACATAAAGACCTACGGTGTATATTATTAAAGTATTATTTTTTTTTAGTACACACATACGACAACGTACGCTGTAATCATTGGGGAATGTGCTAACCAGTGTGTGAAAGATCTACCCGGGACCATAACTCTTGTAAAATATGGCGGCACATACACTGCATTGTATTGACAGCTTATCATTGCGATTTCAATCCTTGTCGGATTTCGACATGTTAATTGCATAGAATAAACAGCGCACCATTGCAATCTTAGCATTTCATAAGCGCATCCCCATCGTTTTGACAAAAATGCAAAAAACGACCATAATGCCGTTGTATTGCAATCCGATTTTTAAAAGCATGTATATTTTACTATGCTACAAAGCGCCATTTTGCGACAACAATTCATTGGTAGATATATTTCATTGCTCTTTAGGAAACTTTTACGGCGTGAATGTCGTTTATGGTTTTAAATTTCGACCATGATATCATTATTGCGTTTAGTGATGTTCCAGAAAACCGCTGCGGATGGAAAGTCATTTGCCCTTACGATACTGCAGAGCGCCATTTCGATAATAATATCAATTTTACATATTATGCCGAACCGGGTTTGAATCAACCACTACCGGGTTTACGTACATGGAGTTAAACTGTATGACAGTAAAGGTCTCTATAAAATACAATACAAATAAGCGTGTAATAGTTAATGTACACTCTTAAAAAAGTTCCCCTCTCCTACAATTTGACCAATAAAGGTATATTTATAACAGCAAATAAGAGGATTGCATGCATCAGTAATAGTTGAATTACACACTTGCATTTATAGACAAACACTACAAGTTTAAGATAATTTGACATATAACGTATTAAATGTAAGAGAACAAATACATAAGCAAATGTCGCAACAAACGACAAACGCCCCCCCCCCCCCTTGTAATTATGTACACAAATTCTCGTCACCTATAAAATCACCGATTAAGACCTAATAATTACTGAAAATCGTAATTTAATCCATTAATAATTCTTTTGAGCATAGCCATTCGTTGTCACAAAAGCCCGCTTTCTATACAGTGTGGATCAAAAAATAAGTGACACTCGTATAATATTATCAATAACTAATAGGCGTTTCCTCAAACTTCGTGCGTGACCTCCTAGGAAATTACCCCCTTATTTGGAAATACATCCCTCACAGTTCATATTCATCTTCCGGGGACTTTTTTGTCAGCCATTCATTGAAGGTATGTGACTGTTGATCACATAAAACACGAAGATTATATAGAGGATATTTGTTGGATTCGGTGGAATATCGATTTTATTTCACGAGTGATCGTAGAAAACAATATTTTCACGAGTGGCCCAGCCACGAGTGAAAATATATATTTTCTATGATCACGAGTGAAATAAAATCGATATTTTATCGAATCCAACAAATTTTCTTTTTATTTTATGCTTTTTTTCACCGTTTATTTATATTGTAAATGAGTTTAACTGGATAATTTCGCTTTATTTATGACGTCATTTCGTCGAAAAAATGACGTCATTTCACAGTCAAACAATGAAAAATATCGTTATTTTTCACTGTTATTTTTCCCTGTTTAAAACAGTGAAATACCAGTTTTATTTCACTGATATTTCTCTATACACCACCGGAAAGCATAAAATAAAACTTTTTATTATATAGTTTTTTATCTTTTTTTTTTAAATTGTTTGACTCATGCTATTCATTGATATGTACTAATTAAGTGAATTTCAAACCATATTAAGTCATTCGAATGATTGTAAATATGGAAACAAAAAAGGATAGCACATTTGAAAGACTAGAACCGTTGCTTTATTGATATGACACGTGTTTTAAAACCAAACTTTTCAACGCGCGTTTCGAACAATACCGTTTATATGTGATTCATTGCGCAATTCGGATAAAAATACAAATCTGAATGTGGTGCGCATGTAGGATTACAAATATTGGTTGATAGAAAAGAAAAAAACCTATTATTTAAAAGATAAACTTTTTTAAGTTTTGTAACATATGCTGAAAATTGTACACATTGGCTCGGATCATTTATAGTATCCGAATATATTTCCAGCAATCCATGTATTGTCTTCGCTGCGGATCTTTGCGAACCATAACCCTTCTCAAAATGGCAGTAAAACATTGAATTTTCTTATAAGCTTATCTGTGCTACACCAACTCTTAACCAAATTACGGCATTAAATGACGATTATATGTTTACATTAACGGCCTTTTTTATGCTATGACTTGCGCAAATTCATTTCTATTCGACAGCGATGAACCGAAATCGTTCATTGACCGGATGTGCCTTAAAAGATTTAGTAACACCATTATTCTCGGTATATTTTAAGCTACAAACATCTGTGCTCAGCAGCCACATGTATGCAACGACCACGGATCTTGCCAGCCCACAGACCAAAGCCCTTTTTATAAGTGCGGATGTTTGGCTGGATATAGTGGGTCGAACTGCAGCAGTAAATATGTTTCTTTAAATTGTTTAATAAACCCTTGGAGCTTGTAAAATATTTTATCTTACCTCAATATGTTCGTGGTAGTTTCCGTCTTCTTGTTATTCTCATCATCATTCATCTCCTGCTTGTCCTCCTCCTCCTTCTCCCCTTTCTCATCCTCTTCTTAACCGTCATGATCAGAAGCTACATCATCATCATCATCATCATCATCATCATCATCATCATCATCATCATCATCATCATCATCATCATCATCATCATCATCATCATCATCATCATCATCATCATCATCATCATCATCATCATCGCCGTGATCATCGATATCATAGGCTTTAAGCCGATTTTACAAATAGAGCTTAAAATTCACATAATTTATGCAAATTAGGCGTAAAATTTTTCCCGACAGTTCATACACCGATGAAATGCAGAAAAATGCTATTTAATTCTTAAATAAGTGCCACTTTTTTAGGGACTACCATAATATATTTACAGTAAATCGACCCATGTCAGAATGGGGCCGCGTGCATTCCTGGCTCTAAATTCACGAGCAATTGTACACCGGGGTACAAAAACCAGGACAGCTCAGTTTATTGCCCGACTCTATACCATTCCCAGTTTATCTGAATCATTCTCATTTCGTTAAGGTGGAAACTCGCGTTTTTTTTCTTATTATTTTTGTCGTTTTCTCTTGTGTATGTCTCTTATCTTTATTGTAGTCTACTCTGAAATATGTCCAAGATTGCTCGGGTAGACTTAGACGGGACCATTAAACAATGAATTTACCCGCTTCATATACGCCGCTTCAAATTTGCTTGCTGTTTTATTGTATGTGATACTTATGATTTTATTTTAATATATAAATATTTGTTGTAAGTATGCGGTTCTGATAGCCTTTCAATCGGTTCAAAGCTCAGTTGACTTTTCCCCAGGTTCGGGTCACCAAAAATTGAGCAGAAACCCGAATGTGCGCGATTTCCAAGTAAGCGAATGGTCCGCGATTATTAAGTAAAAATCTGATACATGCCCGTTTGCTTACAGTCCAGAGCTTAAGCACGCCACATACTACCCACCTCCCGACGACCACACGGGCGCATGCATCACACGCAACAACAGCAGGTATGAACTGGTCACAACTTGTCATGACTTTTTAATGTATGGCCCCCTACATATCTTGCAAATATCCCCCGATACAAGCTGATAAGCACAGTTGCACCAGTACATCAATACAAAAACTATAGCGGATTTGATGACAAATTTGTATTTGCTTCATGCTACCCATCGTTTCAAAGATAAATACTTCGTAAGTGGAACATACGTTTTGATTTTAACGCATGCTAACAACTACAGCTTCGCAAGTTTACCAATCAAAATGTCAAAGCGTTCTATAAAAACGTGCGGAAACCAATTCTATGTTTAAGTGTTTTTACCAGAGCGATATACATTGGAAATGTTCATCTCAAAATAATAGGATATCTGCATTTCCCTTCTAGTAACAATCCCATCAATAAACGGGGCCGTGATCACAAATGTTCTCTATATTTCGTGCGAAAACAAATTTCACACAAATATCGAAATAGCATATTAGATATTAGGAACGACCATGTCCATCGTTTTTTTTATACCACATTTATAAAGCGTCCTTTTCATACTATAGATGTGCGTTCAAAGGCGCTTTACACTTGTTCCCTGATCACTGGGTCATAAGTCGTCCGTTAACATCTTGGCGCATTATGCAGCCACGGCACATTGGCTTATTTCCCTCACAGGTACCCATTTATACACCTGGGTGGAGTGGAGCAGATGTGGGATTAATTTCTTGCTCAAGGAAATTCCAGTGGTCAGGGTGGGATTCGAACCCGGGACCTTTTGATCCCTACGCCACCGTCCTACCATTAGACCACTGCTCCCACAAATATATATATATATATATCAATGTCGATACATGCAAAACCAACGGTGTTCGTGTGTATTTTTAAGCTTATGAGGTAAATCCGCGCACGAGGCTGCATTGTGTTAGGGTCAGAGGTTTGTCCAAGCAATCCTACCTAATAGTATTACTAGAATCACACAGGTTGAGGAGAATCATAATTGTTTTTTTCCAACAGTTTACTTTAATTTGAAATATTTGAAATGTTGTTTTCCGGCGTGTTGGGTATCAACCCCAAACACACTCACATGCACCTGCATCGGGAATTGAATCATTGTCGCTAAGGTCAGAAGCGCGTTTACTCACCAATTCGTTAGCCTTACAGCTAAAACGATTGTGTTCGCATTTAAGCTGCCCGTGTTTACATTCTCAAATTTACTACAAGCAATTACTGCGTCCAAATTTTAGTTGATGTGCAAAAACAATCACTTAGTTAAAACCATGTAAAAGGATCAAGGTACGGTTTTATATTACAATTTTAATTTAAAACATATACAACTCCTTACATATTCCGTTAGTGGTAAGACATAGAGTTATACTATGAATATAAACATTTTGTCAACGTTGGGCCCACGCTCGTCTAATTGTGCTTTACTTTTTGAACGACCGTGAGGGCATCACTAGCAAAATGTCGATGATAAATCCCTTTATCAGGCACATCAATGTTTTCAGGTGTACAAGTAAGATAATAACAACTTATTTTTAGCCTTGTGGCACGCGTTATGAGTATCAAATGTTCGGTGCTCCCAGTTATTTAAAAGTAGACATGTATTGAATTCCAGAAATACATAAGCTCGCTAATTGAATAAATACTGCCTGTCTTTAGTCCATAAGTTTAGACGAACCACTCAACATGTAATATGTTGTATGTACTACTGATTTGCTGCTTAAAGGGGCCTTTTCACAGATTTTGGCATTTTTTAATTCATTCATTAAATGCTTTATATTGATAAATGTAAACATTGGATCGTAAAGGCTATATTAAAAAAAACAAGAATAAAATTAAAAAAAGGAAAAGAACATTGCCCGGAGCAGGTTTCGAACCAGTGACCCCTGGAGTCCTGCCAGAGTCCTGAAGTAAAAACACTTTAGCCTACTGAGCTATTCCGCCGAGTACACATACTTGGCGTATTTTATACCTTATATAAACAATCTTCGTAGTTTCACAAAATTTAACGACAAAAACAGAACTCTCCAAATTATTCAATCGTTTCGCGTTGCAACGCTTTCTAATTTTTAGGTTTTAAAATCGTCAAAAGATGCATATAATGGCTATATTAGACCATGGTAAATGTTCAGTATTACTGTTTCCTCACAAATATCATTACTAAAACGAAAATTTGCGAATCTGAAACAACTTTTTTTAAATTTTGTCAATTTACCAAAGCGTGAAAAGATCCCTAAGTTATTTCCTATTGAATCGTAATTTAACCATTGTCGCATATAATCTGCTGAATTTCATGATTATGCTTTGAAGTACCACATCCGTGTGCCAGTCATCCTTGTAAAAATCACGGGAATTGCGAGGAGCAACATGGCAAATACCTGTGTAAATGTCAAGGCGGATTCCATGGTACCAACTGCGAAGGTAAAGCAAAGCAGCTTATGTTGATGATATGCAAAATATCAAGATGAACTGTTGAGAATCAATTTTAGCTACCAGCCATCTTAATCGGATGCATTTGTAGTTCAAAGGCAGACAATTAAACATAACAAGTACTGAAATGTTTATGTGCAGATGTCTAAATCGTGTTATGTCCTGCCATAGCTTAAAATTACAGACATGTAACTTAACAAATGTAAGCAATGTCGTCAGCCCGAGGCTATACATCTCACAAATAAAACCTTTATTGTACACCAATGCAAATACATTTGTTGTTGTCAATTTTTTTTTAAATGCTGATCTACGTCATCTCAATAACGACTTATACTTTCCTTTGAGGTGTGAAATCTGCATTGTCTATCAACAGTCGTTGATATGTGTCTGCGAAGTTTTGTGTTAGTAAAGTGAAATACCATGTGTTTTATTATTTGTATGTGGAAAGTGTTTTTTATTTGTCACATGCGACAGGATAAGGGATTGAACCACGGTCGCTTAGGTGAGAAGCGTGTTAACTGAGCAATGCGCGAGCAGGATAGTGTTCGCATTTAAGCTGTCGTGTTTATATTCTATATTTTATTATCAATTTTACTATAAGCTATGACTTCGACCAATTTAAGTGCATGTAGAAAAAGTTCACTTAGTTGAAATCATGTAAAAAAAAATAATTAAGGTATGGTATGATATTACAATTTTATTTTGAAACATATACACCTCCATACATACAGAATTATTGGGAAAATTAAATGCTGACATTGTCAGAAGTTAGTGCCACCATTATTAACTTAACGCACTGTAAACTGTTCAACTTTAGTCGACTTATTCATAATATAGTTTCATTGGCCTTGCCCGATAAAAAAAAGTATTGTGGGCACTTACATTTAAATTTGAGAATGACTTCTCAATTCCTTTTCCGATGTACTCAGCATAAAGTGTTAACATATAGAAAAAATATTAACCCAAGTACTTACATTTGAGATTATTTTCCAAGTTCCTTCTCACGATGGCAAATCTCATTATATGATTTTTATTTAGTTATGTTTTTTCACTTGCTTTTCCCGATGTTATATCTTATTATAATTGTTTACATATACAAATGTATTTTCACTTGCTCTGTATAATGTTAAATCTAAAATATTAGTGTGTACACGATTTTCGCGCTTGAATCCACACCTCTGCCACACCGATGGTACTAGTAAACAGAGAAACACAAAACCGTAATTTACATGCTTGTGTCTAAAAGGTTACATAAGGCACCAATGTGGATGTACCAGCAATTCTTGTTGTTCCTATAATGTGTAAACGAGTACGAAATTAAATTTCTGTTCTTGTTAACAGAATGCACTATTTAGATACGAATTGTTAGTTTGTAGTATGAATAATGCCATTGAAAAAACTTTTTACTATTGTACAGCGATTAGAAACCCGACATAAGACTGCGGTGATCAAAGCAAACACTGATATCTTACCCAATTGAAAATTACACTTAACATGAATATAACCAATCTTGATATGCCAAGAAAGTTTATGTTAATTATCTTTATTAGTCAAATAAATTTACCTTATAGGTACTGCCCTAATGTTTACGTTTTTTTCTGTCGATAAGCAAATCCCTGTGATTCCTCTCCTTGCCTAAATGGTGGAACATGTACCGCGAGTGCACAATCACCGTTCTACCATTGCAAATGCAGACCCGGCTACCGCCAACACAACTGTAGTGGTAAGTAGACTGTGCCATTGATGCGGACAGACCGGCTAGTTTAACAAATACAAATATTTGTTATCTATCATTTCGCTTGGAAATGTTTATACAATATCTAGAACTATACAATTAAATGTTTACGCGGTTCATGCATTTACGTTCATATCGCCACATAAAGGTCTACAGTATATATAACTAAAGTAATAATGTTTTTGCAGAACATCCATGCGACCACGCATACACATGTCAACACGGGGGAACCTGTGAACCTACATTACAATACCCGTTTTACCATTGTAATTGCTCACTTGGGCATACCGGACAACATTGCCAAGGTATGTAATACAATGCAGAAATTCCACAGAAGGATTGTGTTAAACGTTTTTACATATGTGTAGTATTGTTAACAAATTCATATTTAACAAGACATTGGCAATACATCAATTAATAATGCATTATTATGCCGTATTTCACCGATGAGGAAAATAAAGATGAATTTGCAAGAACAATATTTGTACCGCCGACGTTCTGGGCTATCACGGCCTTAAACATACACATACGTGAAGATCCCGATCAGTATAATAACATTTTTTTTTAAATTTCATACCTTGTCGAAATGGCACTAAATGCACTTATAATGAAATGTCTTTACAGCGCATCCGTGCGACAAGACCTGTCCAAATGGCAACTCATTCATCCATACATTGTATTGTGTTCTCCACGATTCTTTATTACCATAACACTTGTCAAAATGACGAATGAAATAAGATTAAATTGTCTTTAAAGCTTAACCTTGAAAATACAACCCCAATCAAGTGTATGGCACAAACATTTAAATGTCTTTTAAGCGCATCTTTTCAATCTCAACCCTTGTCAAAATGACTGTCCATACACTTCATTGTGTCAATAGATTTTCCTGGAGACTAGAACCCTTGCGAGAATGGCAATCCGTTAATTGCATAGTATTTTCACAGCAACTTGCAATTATAACTATTCAACTTTGTTCCCAGCTCATCTAACAACCACATCCTTTGCTCTTATTTAATACAGAAAATACTTTATATCAAATATGTCGTATTATAGACGATAACAATTTTCAATTTCAATTTCGTGTTATTTTTCAATTTCGTACCGCTGTACAAAGCTTCACGCTTTTCAGCATGATCGGACTTATAATCCATTCGAAATCGTCTTGTTTATGCCGTCTCTTTCATGCGCCGATTTAGGCTGATCTTTTTTTGTTCCGAACGTACGACTGCTTGCAATGCAATTTTTTATTTGTCTACATTTGTATAACTGGTTCCCGATCGGTTAAGAATGTTTTTCCGTTTTCACCAATAGACATCATGATAAGACGTTTCTCAATTATGTTTCCCGATTTTTCTCCAGCAAATAAATCCAACATTTTTTTAGGAATCGGTACGTCCACGTTCTGAATTCGAATAACCAAAATGTGTGTTATCCGACCGAGACGTGAAACGGGGTCCTGTACGTATACTCCTACCATTGCTTGTCTTGTCCAACGAGGTCGTTCTAATCCATACACATTATTTTCCCTGCACAAGTCTGAGTATATGCAAAGTCCTTTATCCGTATAGCTTATTAAACCCCGCCTTAGGCGGAGGGATATTGTTTTGGCGTTCTCCGTCCGTCCGTCTTTCCGTCCGTCCGTCCGGCACTTTTGTGTCCGGAGCCATATCTTGGAAGTGCTTTGGCAGATTTCATTGAAACTTGGTATGAGTATATATATGGATAAGAGGATGATGCACGCCAAATGGCACTGTAAACCATCTGTTAATAACGGAGTTATGGCCCTTTGTATCTTGAAAAAAATGTGTTTTTTTTTGTCCGGAGCCATATCTTCGAAGTGCTTTGGGGGATTTCATTGAAACTTGGTACGAGTATATATATATTGATAAGAAGATGATGCACGCCAAATGGCATTGTACGCCATCGGATATTAACGGAGTTATGGCCCTTTGTATCTTAACAAAATGCTTTTTTGAGTGTCAAATATAACACTTTTGTGTCCAGAAGCAAATTGGCGGTGGATATCAATTCAATGAATTTGCTTGTTAAATTCCCTTTCTCTTTGGCACGGAAATTAATCAACGCATCCTTCCATATCCGGTACAAAAAAGATAACTTGTATGTGTGCGTCGTATCGCCATTTAAAGTACGAGTTTCTGTCGTCGCTTTCGACCTAATTATAATTCTAAATAGCAATTCTTGATAAATAGTAAAAGCTGTAAATGCTTATATCATAAAAGTCGTTTCTTCTTACAGTTCTGGTTCTTTCAAGAAGTGTTTTCAAAGAACGCTTCTGTGCTGGAATTGTTTTACAAAGATTTTAACATGGTCTTGTTTAGACACTCCTCTTTTCAAGCGTTGTATACAACTATCATTATAGCCAGAATTTGAGTGTCAGCATTCGTTAACTAGGCGAGTCGCTGCTTGTCCGTAGATTGAACGAGTGGTTAAAACCAATAAGCTGCTATTTTGTCCTTTTTGACTATGGGATAGCTGTCTCGTCTTATTTTATAATGTGTTAATTTTCTCGTTGATCCAAGATGTTGCCTAAACCTTTAAACTTAATTTTCTTTTTTCGTTGCAATAACTTTTCAAATGTATCACCAGCTCAATAAATATTTATACCGCTAAATGGTTCAAATACCGTGATATAGAGAATAACAGGTCACTGCCTGATCGTTTTGTAATATATCAGGCGAGGCTTAGAATAAAATAACGGCGAGGCTTGCCGAGCCGTTATTTTATTCGTGCCGAGCCTGATATATTACAAAACGATCAGGCAGTAACCTGTTTTCTGTTTATCATACCACTGACACTACTCATCCCGTTTTTCAAGAAATAATGAACAAGAAATATCTTTAAAAAAGATATACGGCGTTGATTGTGGTCGATGTTTATGAACGATCAAAAGTTATCTCTATGAGATAAAAAGTAGCGGATGCCTTTTTTCTGCGCAGTTGTTAGCTACATCATAAGCAAATCAATTACGGGGTGTTGCGCCAGATTTCGTGGCTTATTTTGCTTTATGTGATATTATTACTCAGATATCTATATTTACAGAATAGAAAAACACAAGAAACATGAAAATAAACGAGTGCATATAGGTCAGCCGGCAATACTCGAATCTTATTTAATTGCATAATTATAGTATAGCGAATTATTGTGGTCATGCTTAATAAACTGGTCTAAATGGATAAATATTTCTAATTAATTTTATCAAAATTGGTCCTTATCATGCAAATTTTGAAACCATATTAAAAATCGATGATTGACATACCACAATAATATCGCCGAATATCTTTATTTAGTATCTTTCTGATCAAAACAGACTTCAAGTGCACAAAGTTTACGAGACGGCGTTTATATAAAGATTTCTGCAACTGACCGCAAACTGACCTTGATACCTTGCGGATTGGAATGCAATTCATTACAGTCACTACGTTATTGTCAGTAAGACACAATGATCGCAACCCCTTTTGCGAACTCCGGTGATGAACTGTATATAAACTCTGACTTTCACAAAATGACCGCGTATTGATCCGAAACCTCGCGTGTTGAAATGCAATGCAAGTAAGTACTAAATATGACAACATAGCCTTTAGTTAAACGCTTTTGCGCTGGTAATTCTCTGAAAATAAAAGGTGAACGCACAAACTGTATTTATGTCGAAAATTGATTGTAAAACTGTTCTATCTATTGGGCCTTTTCATTAGAGATAAAATTGTTTCATGCAGTAAAACAGTGTTACAAAGACGCGGATATGTTTCCAATGTTCTGGTGTTATACTCAAATCAGCCAATGGAATAAATGAAGTGTATTCATTCGTACCTAGCCGCGGGAAATTTTATTTGAGTATTATTGGACACTTACAAAGGTCAAGTCAGGGTGAAAAGCTGGCTTATTCAGCTTACGCCGAAAAATAATCGCTACGCCTTGGAGCCGCTGCATTCGTTTATCGCGCATGAATCTTTCTAAAAATAGAATTGTTCCTCAACACGAAAAGTAGCGCAATTTAATGTAATTTAATAACACTGTTTCGTTCTCTTTCTTCTTTAATTCTGCAACAAAACTTTAAGCAGCAATTCTTTATCACACAAAATGAAAGCATATATTATACATTTTAAAGGCAAAACTTGATAACCATTGTAACATGTCAAGGCAAGTGCAGTCGTCCACGTCTTCGCAGTGTGTCACCACGTGTAAAGAATTGAATGCTGTTTTTATTAGAATTTGGAATATATACTGCGCGTTTGGTTTACTGTGGTGGTTGTACGTAGATATTGAGGTTCTGCGCGTTAAGTCATTTATTGGATTTTGGCCAGGAAACTGTGCTTGCCGGGTGGGTGGAAGTGTTGACAGAAGTGTATGAAACAGATGGAGTTGCAGTAGAACATGTTGCCAAAAGGTTTGAACATCGTTTTTGTGTTTGTTCGGAAATTTCACTGTAATTGGTTATTGACTGTACGTTTTTGTGTCCTGTTATTTGCATGATTTCGGTAGGTGCGATATTGGAATCCCTTAGTTTTTGAACAAGGTGTTTTCTAGCAGAATGATTACTTATGTTTGTTGTTTTTTCAAAATCGGCCTCGATTGCCATAGTTTTCAACATCTTGGCCATTTTTTTCACCAAGTTTCTGCCGTGATTTAACAATACATTTTCCTTGTTTTTTTATAGATTTTTCTGCTTTGCTTTCAGGCAGTCACGTGTGAGGGAAAATCTGGACCACTGCTCCGGAAGATAGAGTATGGGTACTTTGCTCTTTGAAGTTTCCGTCAATGCTTCCCATGATGCTACACAATGTGACAGGCTCGTATTTATCATCATCATTCTTGCGAATGGAGAGCAGATATGTGGCAAGATATTCATCTAGATGGTCGACTGATAAATTGTGGATTGCCTTCGCTTCGCCTTTCTTGGCAAGATATTTTTGAAATCGACTGACATCTGCCAGTGTTTTTCGGATGGTGTTTTTTTTTATCTTCGGCTTCAATTAATTTTTGTACATCTTCGATTGTTATTTCTATGGCGTCTGATATGTTTTGACTGTTTTTGATTTTGTTTCAGTAAGGGATTCTAAATAACTGTTATTTAAATTGACATTTGTATTCGTGATTTCATCAAATGGTTCATTAAACACACTCGGATTTATTCCAAACTGATTGGCAAAGTCTTCCTCAGACACAACAACTTCCTCCATTAAACCGTCCCAAACAATGTCAAACTTACCTCCATCCACAAAGTCTGACATGGTAATGTTTATTTATTGTATTTATATATGTTTTTTTATGTTTAAGTCCTTATTTTCAAAAGAAATTAGCTTTTAACGAGCCTTATCAAACACAATTCATGTGGCAAAATTTGCAAACTGTAGAAGACGACAAATGTAACCTTAATAATAATTTATGATTTAAAATTATTTCATTATTTAATGCATATTACATTGGGTTTTATTGTGAAGTGTGTTACTATTTTATCTGTTTTACTATTTTTACTGCTTTTTTATTGTTTGTTTTATTTATTTGGTCTGTTTGTATTAAGTGCTGAATTTTTGACATAACCTTTGACCTTTGATGTTTGCATATGAAGGCGTGTCAAAAAAGTAGTCCGTTTGTTACATGACGTCATCAGCATGAACTTTTCATTCTTAATATTTGTAAAATACGTTTTTTTCTGTTTTTGTTGCTGTTTGTGGATTAAATGTAAAACATATCGGTATCAAATTGTTTGTTTTGATAAATCTGAGTCAGTTTTACAATAAAACAAAACATTGTACTTAAGTCTTAGTAGCCTCCACACATGACTGATATATGAACTTCCTTTTGACCGTGATATAAAAAAAGATATCAGGCAACAGGATATCAAGCAGATATCAATGTGGTGGTATGATAAAAGCTGATTTTGATAAAAATGTAAATGTTATCTGGCATAATCCTTAAAACGGTTTAGAGAAATATTTTTATTTGTAATATTGACAATAAACGAGACCAACGTTTCTTAGTGTTTTCTTTGAAAGCTCGAAGTCAAAGGCTGAAACACAATTGCCAAACTAATATTTATATGGAACCACCTTCATCGATTTTTAGAGGCATAATCCTATATTGAAGTTTCCATACTTCGTGATAGTCTTTCTTTTCACTGTTAGGTGCCTTTTACTGTTTTTGAGATTAAACGGCGTATTTAACGTTCCTCGTTTGAGCCGTGACAACAAGCAACTGTCTTTGGATCCCCAGTACAGATATTGCTGTCTTAAAGACGTCGATACACGGTTCCATGGAAAACATTTCGACTCGTTTTACGGCCTGTACAAAAGATCAATCGCCTAGATTGCTGTACCTCACGTAGTTGTAACTTCTTTAGACTAACCACGACGATGTTTTTGTTTACCTTTTAATGCAAAGTGGGCAGGTATGTTCAGCAAAGTTTCCAAAAACAATCGAATTACTTGTAATGGAATTGTGCTTTTTGTTCATCTACGTTTATCTAAATCTAAGAAAATAGCGTATTACGAACCATCCGCGAAAACAGTTCATACCTTTTGTTGTTTTTATGATTATGCAGGATCGAAAATTGTTTTGCAAAGCATTATTTGCGAGTTTTAGGTTGTATTTTGCCCTGTTATATCCTTAGAAGATAACCTGTTACATATATGGTTGGCCTTGGCCGCACAACCTGTTCAAAGGATTTGATTTTTCATCGTCATCAGAATCTTACCAATCTTCAAATTTATCAAAAGTTTGAACTCGTGGATTGCTGGTTTCGTTGCTTTCAACCATTATCTCCTTGTTTCCCGATTCAATCTTAAACTGTGAAAAAAGTGAGTGATTTGGCAACGTTATTTCAGAATCCGTTGTAAGTTTGTCGTGTGTGTGTGTGTATTTATAAATATTTATGAATGTGTACATGATGTCTTCAACAAAGTCGAGCGTGTTCTTACTCCCGTAATATATATTCATTCTTGCAGACAATGCCTGCAAGGCACAGCCGTGTCATAATGGCGGAACGTGTCATGTGACAAACAAAGACCCCTACTACTTCTGTGAATGCGCCCATGGTCACTCTAATCGTAACTGCTTGTACGATCCTTGTCACAGCAGACCGTGCTTTAATGGAGCAACATGCACCGCTACAACAACGTCCCCGTTCTACCAATGCCAGTGCGCTCCCGGTTTTCACTACGAGCAATGTCAATGTGAGTTAAAATATGTATTAACTTTGGATTCAAAAATATATTTATATAAATTGTTTCGAAAACAGTATGCTTACATGGACACTTTCGATTCCGTTTTTTCGGAGGAGCCAATACATTGTATTTTTCGCCAGATTTTTAGGTATTCTATTCTAGTCTATTCGGTATAGTTTCGTTCAAAACACTCCGCCGTTGAACTTTAATCGCTTTAAATAACAATCATAGAAAATTGACATGTATGTTACATGCGTAACAAATACAATCATGAAGGACAATATAACATTGTAATTTTGATAAATTACGATTATTTACACACTTTTTGAGTCTCCTTAGTAAGTGCGAAATTTGCTGTTGATAATAGGATTACCCTTTTTTTTTTACAAAAAAAATATTTACTGGACGTACAATATTAAATGCGTTTGTATTTGGTTCCATGTATTCGCAGTTCTCATAGAAACCCCAACTTCTTCGACTCATGCTCCGCAAAATACCACGACGCAAAAGCCAACTTATATAACCACACTGGCGTCAACAAATGGCTCCATGCTTGTGTCAACGAACGGTCTCACGCTTATGCCAACGACATTTACCACGACGGACGTTCCAGCTCATTCTACTACTCTTACGCTTACGAATGGCCCCGCGTCTTCGACCACCAAGTCACATATCAGCGTCAACACAACTATTGGCAGTGAGTAGTTAAGGCTTGTGTTATTAACCAACACAAATATGTAAGATCATTTATATATGTTTATATTTCATATTTAAAAAAAATAATGCGCAGCTGCAACATATGAATTCATGCGATGTGTTACTTGCTTGCTTTTTCCGACTATTTAGTACCAGAAAGGTTTCCACTATTCATACTAAGTTTAGACCGTGGACGTTTTTCACGAATTAAATGATAAGATAACACTATTTGAATGAGAATATTAACTTCATTAATCTACCTTACGCAATGCAAGAACGAAAACTTGTAAATGTATCTGGTAATTTTATGTTCGAATAAACGTTTGTCAGATGAATGAAAAATAAAGAATGATGCAATCCTGTAACAATATTTCTTTGCTTTAATATTAAATTAACACATATTGGTTTACCAAAAAGATAACCATTTATAAAGTTGGACATTCATAGGAAAAATTTACTTTTTTTAATGCATTTTCATTATCAGTAGTGTGTATCGATCTATATGCTTGTAGGCGCGGTGACAAATCCAAATAATGGGCCGTAAATGGAATGATACATCTCATATGTGTGCAATATAATTTCAATCGTTATGTTGTTATGTTTACCTTTATTCGTTTTTGAAAGTAATTTGAGTGATTCTGAGCCGATTGTTAGGTAAAAGTCACAATTCGTTACATTAACATTTGCACGAAAATCACGCTAGGGTTTCTTTCGCTTTTTAACAATTACAATCATTATTATGATGGTGCATAAGATAATTATGAAACTTGCGTATAATAGTAGCATTTTCACGCCAGTGTCCTTTTGTTTCAAATTTTATGCATGGTTAAGGTTAAAAAACAAATTTATATTTTCCATTTGAGATAAAATTCGCTTTGAAGGCTACATTTTCAGTATGATCAATAAAAAAAAAATTGTATTTGAAAAAAAACAACAACAACAACGGCCCAGCAGGCGATGTCCTGAAAAAATAGATATTCGTATACTTTTTATGTCAAAAAGTTAGAGGGGATATTTGTTCATGTCAGTGTAAGATCGTTTGTTATTTCACGAGTGATCATAGAAATTATATGTTCACGAGTGGTGCAGCCACGATTTAAAATATTATTTTTTATGATCACGAGTGAAATGACAAACGATCTTACACTGACATGAAAAAAAAATCTGTTTCTTTTAAGCACCTTTCAAGAAAAAAACACAGCTGTTTCCCTTTCGCTGAAAAGTCACCCTTTCTTGAAGATTCTCCCGTTGCGTGCCTCAATACATTTCAAAACACAAAATGACGTCATTAGTATGACGAAATGACGTCATTATACCGGCGGAATTTCCAGTTAAAACTATTTTACAATGAAAATAAACGGTGAATTTAAGCATAAAATAAAAAGAAAACGTGTTGGATTCGGTGTAATGTCAATTTTTATTCACTCGTGATCATAGAAAATAAATATAATATTATTTATGATAATCTCAAAATAGACAAGGATTTCCAAAAATGTGTTCTTTTCATCGGTGAAGATAACAATTTGTTATTTCACTGCAGAAATGCCATATTTTATCACTAGGTATAAAAGAAAATTGTTCCCTCTAAAATCTCTAAACAAGCGTATAATATGATTATAGGTACTACCTAATTAACGGGCAAAAGCATTTTTGATAACCATGTATTTTTAATAAATATATTGACATTATTGTGTTCAAAATATTATAACTGTTTAAATAATAAAGTAATGCATCTGAAAAATTATATTTTCAAATAAGTTCCATGTTGTTTGAGCATCGTATAATTTTGTGTGTTTTCTAGCCGAATGAATTTAAAGCTGGTTCAGTGGTTGCGGTATACTACATGCTTTTGTCTAAATGGTTACATTGGGCACCAATTGGATGTACCAGCAGTTCTTGTTGTTCTTATAATGTGTAAATGAGTACGAAATAAAATTTCAGTTTTTGTTCACAGAATGCAATATTTTGATACGAATTGTTAGTTTGTATTATGAATAATGCCATTGACAAAACTTTTTACTATTGTACAGCGATTAGAAACCCGACATAAGAATGCGGTGATCAAAGCGAATACTGATATCTTACCTTTTTGAAAATTATAATGAACATAAATTCAACCAAGCTTGATATGCCAAGACAGTTTATATTAACTATTTATATAATGCCAATACATTTACATTATATGTACTGCCCTAATGTTTACGATTTTTTTTCTGTCGATAAGCAAATCACTGTGATTCCTCTCCTTGCCTAAATGGCGGAACATGTACCGCGAGTGCGCAATTGCCTTTCTACCATTGCATATGCAGACCCGGCTACGACCACCAAAACTGTAGCGGTAAGTAAGTAGGCTGTGCCAATTGAAGCGGACAGACCGGCTAGTGTAATTTAACCCTTTCAGTGCGGGAACCGAATTTTGAAGGCCTTTGCAAACAGTTTGGATCCAGATGAGACGCCACAGAACGTGGCGTCTCATCAGGATCCAAACTGTTTGCTACTCTGATAGTATTCTTTGAAAAAAATCGAAGACAATGCTAATTTTAGAAATTCAGCATACGACATTTTAGCAGAAGACAAATTTCCCAGCATTCAAAGGGTTAACCGTCTTTAGAAATGAGCAGTGCTCTGTTAAAAGGGGTTCAATGAAAATTATTAAGTAAATCAATCAATACTAGATATGAGCTTACCCAACATTCATAGACAAATATGGCCGTTAGCTAAAACTTCACCGAAAAATTTCATTAAAACTGAAAATTTTCAACTAAATCAATAAACGTTTGAGCACACTCAATCATTAATATGCACAATTCCCGTTACGTGTTATTTACAAATACTTGTTATCTATCATTTCGCTTGGAAATGTTTATCCAATATCTAGAACCATACAATTAAATGTTGACGCGATTTATGCATTTACGTGCATATTGCCAAATAAAGGTCTAAAGTATATATAACTTAAGTAATAATGTTTTTGCAGTACATCCATGCAACCGCGACCACGTATGTCTACACGGGGGAACCTGTGAACCAATATCACAATTCCCGTTTTACCATTGTAATTGCTCACATGGGCATACCGGACAACATTGCGAAGGTATGTAATACAAGGCAGAAATCCAACAGAAGGATTGTGCTATACATTTTTACATATGTTTAGCATTGTTTACGAATTCATATTTAACAAGACCGAGGCAATACATCAATTAAAAATTCATAATTATGCCGTATTTCACCGATGAGGAAAATAAAGATAATTTTTTAAGAACAATATTTGTACCACAGACGTTCTGGGCTATCACGACCTTTAACATACACATACGTAAAGAATCCGATTAGTATAACAACCTTTTTTTTCAAATTTCAAACCTTGTCAAAATGGCACTTAATGCACTTAACATGAATTGTCTAAACAGCGCATCCGTGCGACAAGACCTGTCCAAATGGCAAACCATTCATCCATACATTACATTGCGTTCTCCACGATTCTTTATTACCACAACCCTTGTCAAAAAGGCGGAAATAAGATTGAATTGTCTTTTAAGCTAAACCTTGAAAATACAACCTCAATCAAAAGTATGGCACATATATTTAAATGTATTTTAAGCTCATCTTTTCAATCTCAACCCTTGTCGAAATGGCTGTCCATACACTGCATTGTATCAATAGCTTTTCCTGGCGACTAGAACCCTTGCCAGAATGGCGATTCGTAAATTGCATAGTATTTTCAGAGCATCTTGCAATTGTAACAATTCAACTTTGTCCCAGTTCATCTTACAACCACACCATTGATCTTATAAAATACAGAAAATACTTGATATCGAATATGTCGTATTAAACACGGTGGACATTTTCCAATTTCGTGTGATTTTCCAATTTCGTACCGTTTCACAAAGCTTCACGCTTTTTCAGCCAGATCGGACTTAAAACCCGTTCGAAATCGTCCAAATTTATACCGTCTCTTTCAAGCGCCGATTCAGGCCGATCTTTGTTTGATCCGAACGTACGACGGCGTTCAAGGCAATTTTTATTTGTCTACAATTATAAAATTGGTTCCGGATCGATGTAGAATATTTTCCCGTTTCAACCCATTATCATCATGATAAAACTTTTCTCAACGATGTTTCGCGATTTGACTTCATCGAAAAAGTCAAACCATTTTAGCTCATCTATTTTTTGAAAAAAAAAGAGCTATTGTCATCACCTTGGCGTCGGCGTCGGCGTCCGGTTAAGTTTTGTGTTAAGGTCCACTTTTCTAATAAAGTATCAAAGCTATTGCATTCAAACTTGGTACATTTACTAACATCATGAGGGGACTGGGCAGGCAAAGTTAGATAACTCTGGTGTGCATTTTGACTGAATTATGTGCCCTTTTTATACTTAGAAAATTGAAAATTTGGTTAAGTTTTGTGTTTAGGTCCACTTTTCTCATAAAGGAAAAAAGCTATTGCATTTAAACTTGGTACACTTACTTACTATCATGAGGGGACTGGGCAGGCAAAGTTAGATAACTCTGGCGTGCATTTTGACATAATAATGTGCCCTTTTTATACTTAGAAAATTTAAAATTTGGTTAAGTTTTGTGTTACGGTCCACTTTTTTATAACGCATCAAAGCTATTGCATTCAAACTTGGTACACTTACTTACTATCATGAGGGGACTGGGCAGGAAAAGCTCTGGCGTGCATTTTGACAGAATTATGTGCCCTTTTTATACTTGCGACACTTACTTACTATCATAAGGGGACTGTGCACGCAAAGTAATGTAACTCTTACTGGCATTTTGACAGAATTATGGGCCCTTGTTATACTTAGAAAATTGAAAATTTGGTTAAGTTTTTCCCTTTTTATACTTAGAAAATTGAAAATTTGAAAATCAAAGCTATTGCTTTCATACTTGCGACACTTACTTACTATCATAAGGGGACTGTGCATGCAAAGTTATGTAACTGGAAAAGCTCTGGCGTGCATTTTGACAGAATTATGTGCCCTTTTTATACTTAGAAAATTGAAAATTTGGTTAAGTTTTGTGTTTAGGTCCACTTTATGCCTAAAGTATCAAAACTATTGCTTTCATACTTGCGACACTTACATACTATCATAAGGGGACTGTGCAGGCAAAGTTATGTAACTCTGACTGGCATTTTGACAGAATTATGGCCCCTTTATACTTAGAAAATTTAAAATTTGGTTAAGTTTTGTGTTTTGGGCCGCTTCACTCCTAAACTATTATAGCTATTGCTTTCAGACTTAAAACACTCACAAACTATCATAAGGGGACTGTACGGAACAAGTTGCATACATCTGGTTGTCGTTTTGACGGAATTATGGCCCTTTTTTGACTTAGTATCTTTGAATGTATGGTTAAATTTTGTGTTAACATCCACTTTACTTCTAAAGTATCAAGGCTATTGCTTTCAAACTTCAAATACTTTCATACTATCATGAGGGTACTGAACCTGTCAAGTTGAATTTTACCTTTACCTTTGAATGACCTTGACTCTCAAGGTCAAATAATTAAATTTTGCAAAAATTGCCATGACTTCGCTATTTATGATCAGATTTGATTGATACTTTGACAAAACAAATCTTACATGACATACTACAATAGACTCCACCCAAACCATCCCCATGCCCCCCCCCCCCCCCCCCCGAAACCCCCCCCCCCCAAAAAAAAAAAAACAATTTTTATTTTTCATTTTTTTTTAAAGATCATCTTATAAATGACCACACCCTCACTCTATACCCCACCCAGACCCCACCCAACCCCCAATTTTTTTTGGAAACATGGTCCCCCCCCAAAAAAAAAAATTTGTATTTTGTTTTTGCATTTTTATTTCTTATTTTTGGAAGATAATGTAATAAATGACCACACCCCCACACTATACACCCCTCTCCACCCACCGCACCCATCCATCTTATTTTTATTGAAGTATTGAGATAGTTCCCTTCACCCTTAAAAAAATGAGCGGTCTGCACCCGCAAGGCAGTGCTCTTGTTTAGGATAAGGCACGTCCACGTACCTAATTCGAATAATCATAAGTTGTGTTTTCCGACCGAGACGTGCAATGGGGTACTGCACGTTTACTCCTCCCGACCAAACGAAAAACACATACAAGCCGGCTTCCTAAAAGGGAGATCATGAGCGGATCAGATTCTACTCATCATTCTGAAACAATCGATGCAACTTAAGAGGTGTAAAACTTCATCTATATAGACACCACCCTTGAAAAATATGGAGGAACTGATGTACTTAGTGTTTTGCACCGAAATATGAGCGTTCATGATCAAGAAAGGGGCCCATTTGGTTTCCGGTATTTACCCTTGTGTTGGTTGTGGACAATAATTCATACCACTACATTTATAAGAGACGCACGTCATATTGACTGTAAATGGCATCCAGGTAACCCATTAGCTGATCCACGCTGACGGTATTGTCCACTTGACAAATGTAGACAAGCCTTAGTTTGTGTTTTTCGAGAATAAGCTATAAGCTTTCATTATAAAATACGCATGCTATTATTTCCTACATGCATCAAGATTGTCCGAAGGCGGATGGTGCAAGTTGCCTTCGACATGACAGCACGTTTATTAAATTGATTTTGAAAGTAACATGGCGACCAGTATTGCTAACGTACGTGTAATTATGCTGTATCGCGCTTTTATCACACAAATGACATTATTAAATGTTTAACATTGTGTTACATCGCACCATTGCAATAAGAGTTTACTGTTCCAATGCCGTGAGCACAGTTGTAATATGCTTATATTTGATGTTATCTTATACTAGAAAAGGATACACACATGACATTCTCCCTTAAAAGAGTAAATGTGCACACTTATTTATTGAATACCAAACAACTTCGTATCCGCAGAGACCATTCCTCTCTACAATGTTACAGTCAAACCAGATATATAGGTCGACGTACATAGTTATACTTGGTTATGACCTGATGTAAGATTAAACAAATAAAGGTACATAGTTATACGTGGTTGTTATCTTGTATTTGAAAACAAAAATGCAACATATAAGCACCCTTATTGAGCCAGGGGTATTTAAGGAAAATCCTTATTATCGATCATTGTTTTTTTTTTTTTGTTTTTTTTGTATATTTGTAGACCCTACGTTGGCGAAAAACCTCGTGTTTATTATCAAATGAATTAATGATTTGCGCAAAATGATCTTGCAACGTTATTGCAGAACCCGTTTTAAGTTCATCGTGTGTGTGTATTTATACAGATATACTTATATCAATTATATCGAAAAATTATGGTAGAGAGACACTCTCGATTCCGTTTCCTCGGAGGAACCAATACATCGATTTTTTTGCCAGATTTTATGAAGTCTGTTTGGTACAGTTTGGTTGAAAACACTCCGCTTTTGAACTTTAATCACGTTAACAATCATAGAAAATTAACACGTTGCGTAACAAATACAATAATGATGGAAAATATTACATTGCAATTTTGAAAAATTGTGATTATTTACAAACTTTTTGAGTCTCCTTAGTAGACGCACAATTTGCTGTTGATTTTGGGATTACAATTTATTTAATATGTACTTTATACCGAATAACTAGTTGTATTTGTGTACCAGACTTTTTGTTTTGAAAACAAGATATTTACTGGACGTACACTATTAAATGCGTTTGTATTTGGTACCATGTATGCGCAGATCGCGTAAAAACCACAACTTCTTCCAATCATGCACCGTCAAATACCACGACGCACCAGCCAACTAATATAACCACACTTGCGCCATCAAGTGGCCCCACACTTGTGTCAACGAATGGTCCTGCGCTTGTGTCAACGAACGGGCCCACGCTTATGTCAACGACATTTACCACGACAGACGTTCCAACTCATGCGCCTACGAATGTCCCCGCGTCTTCGACCACCCAGTCTCATGTCAGCGTCAACAAAACTATGGGCAGTGAGTAGTTAAGGCTTGTTTTATTAACCAAGAATAATATGTAAGATTACATTTATGTTTTGATAATCATATTTATAAAAAATAAACGCGCTGCTGCAAAATATAATTTCATGCGATGTATTACTTGCTTGCTTTTTACCGACCATTAAGCGCCGGAAAGGTTTCCACTATTCATCCGAAGTTTAGACCGTGTAAGTTTTTCACGAATTAAATGATACGATTACAATATTTGAATGGGAATATAAACATTATTTATCTACCGTTCTCAATTCTAGAACGAAAACTATTATATTTATTTTGTAATTCAATGTTCGAATGAACGTATGTCAGGTGAATGAGAAATAAATGATTATGCTATCCTGTATCAATGTTTTCTTTGCGTCAATATTAAATTAACACATATTGATTGACCGAATGGACAACCATGCAGAAAGTTGCACATTCATTATAAGAATATGCTTTAAAAAAAAAAAAGTTCACTATCGATATTTATACTTGTTGGCGCGGTAAGAAATCCAAATAACGAGCTGTAAATGGAGTAATATATTGAAT
>NC_068356.1:62316429-62378929 GCF_020536995.1 Dreissena polymorpha
GGCGTAAACTTTATTTCAAACAAAGATCAGTTATTTTTTTACAAGAATTAGTTTGTTGTATTAAGATATGAAACAAGCCCTGTTTGACACGTATTAGTTGTGTTTTATGATATGAAACAAGCACTGTTTGACACGTATTAGTTGTGTAATAATATAAACAAGCCCTGTTTGACACGTATTAGTTATGTTATAATATGAAACAAGCCCTGTTTGACACGTATTAGTTGTGTTATAATATGAAACAAGCCCTGTTTGATACGTATGAGTTGTGATATAATATGAAACACGCCCTGTTTCACACGTATTAGCTGGGTTATAAAAAGAAAAAAACTGTTTGACACGTAGCATGTGTTATTACATGAATGTGTTCCTGTTGAATGGGTATATTTTGGGTTATAATATGGAACCGTTTGACTTGTATATATTATGGTATAATATAATTTCGCCCTAATTGACGATTAGTTGGAATATTGTCAATTTGTGTTTAACACTTATGCACTGTGTTTTTGTATGGTATATTTCCTGTTTGACAGGTATATTTTGCGTTAAAGTATGGGACTATCTATGTTTGACGCATATATGTTGTGAGATAATATGATTTTGTCCTTATTGGATGAGTATATGGCGTGTCATTATATTACAAATCCCTGTTTGAAGATTATATATTTTTGATAGTATGCCACTGTGCATGTTCCTATTCCTCTAATAATACCACACTGAACCTGTTTTACACGCATATTTTTTATATGGCATGTATTCCGTTTATTTATCCTACCATGTTGTGTCATAATATGTCACTGCCCCCATTTACACGTTTATGTTATGTTATCATAATTCTGAAAGATAGCATTCCTCAATTCGTTGCCACAATATCAAAGCACATGTGAGGATGATCGGTTGTAAAACTCGTTAAGTGAATGTTTTTATCTTTCTGTTAAGTAATTATCCATTCGCAATTTTCAATTTATTTTCAAGAAATAAGAAAACTTGGCACCAAAAATACTTCAAGATTTGAAGTGATTTAATGTGTGAATGTAACATTTAAAATCAACCTATAGGAGTTGATGGCTGCGAGAATTTTGTGTTATCAAATGACGCTGCCCCTATTTTACACGTATATGGTGTGTTATAGATGTGTCAAATAGAAGCCAATCTGACATCAGCAGCTGGCCACCAAGCGTTTTGGAGAACACGGTGTGTTCATGAACCGGTAACTAAACATGTGTTCCTTGTGGATACAATTTAGATTTCCCCAATGACACGTTAAATTGAAAAAGGTTTAAATATATTTTTATAACGATATTCTGATCTTGAAACGAAAATGTATAAGCTATGAAAAAAAGTTCGTATTTGCTAAATTTGACACAATTATAAATACTTTTACAAGCGGGTTATTTAAATGTTTATATCTGTCGTCTGTTTCAAAGACTTGCAGGTCAGCGCAAGTCATACAATCCCAGTTAATGGCTCATGGTAAGCATATTTATGTTTAAAAAAAAAATATATATATATAAACATGTATTCAGAATGCATGAGCAAAGAACAAAACTTGTTATTTATTAATAGTGATTCGATTTTTGTATACACACCATCACAATGTATTACAATCGGAAAGAAAATTTATACATAATACAGTGAGATTTGAAATGTTGCTGTAACCCTTATTGCACATTGCGTTTTGATTTCTGTTTTAGGGAGTGTAAGTCAGTGTAACAAATAGAAAAAAAACGCAGTAGGTGGAGGATTAATTGTTGTGACAGATCATCATCAAACAATGTATTCTCGTTTAGCGAAACATATCAAGGTATAAGCACATAAAAAGCACATGCATATGAATATGCGTGTATTATTAAGAGATTAATACATTGCGGAGCCGGGGAAAGGCTAAATCTTAGCACAGCCTACACAATAATTGAAATATCGGGGCTATTTTAGAGTCACCAATTTACCGGTTTAATTCATACTTTATAAAATGACTTTTTTATTTATTTAAATTATTTGAAATAAATTAATGGTCTCTTGCAATACAATAAGTAAAATAAGTATAGAGAGGCCGGTCTGAGAGCAAGTCTATGTTGATTAACCGTCATACATTGTTCCAAATGTTCAATTGAATGGTAGGAAAAATTTGGGGTATTTGCTAATGCATTTAGTTAAGAATGTGTAGGTATTTACTTTACAAGCACATCTAATGCTTAAGCATTGATACTGTTTTGTGCTTGATGGCTACATCGGCTCATCATCCGAGATTTTTTGTGATACATGTATATTAACAACCGTTCTTCCGTTAGTATTCGAAGTTTATGGCGTTTCATAGTAATTCATGCAATGTCAAACTCGTTCAACATGTGTAATTTACGTTTGAGACTGTCACAACAGCATACATCGGCCCCCATTTCAAGGTATTTTGATGTAATCGTTTAACATGTAGGCCATCTTTTCCGTTTTATGACGTCAGCAGCGTGCGTGTTAAAGTTCGCCTGTACTATGATCATGCCGAGCTATAGCGAAATACGTTTGGATAAGTTGTGGAGCAATGATGGGTTCTTTTACTTATAAACATATTCGTTTTTACCCCTTTACACAAGAACGTAATCATACATTTGCGGTTATTGGACGGAGCATTTGATCTATTTCAGGTAAACCATGTACGATTGCGTGCTGCAAAGAAGACCTCTGTAACCAATCGTGCCCCGGTAAATAAATATTTTGAAGCAAACAACTAATCGCCGAGCTCTGTAATAACGCCTTTCCCATGCAATTAATTTGTCGGCAATTAACCAGTAGGCGAAATGTGTAATCCATTATGTGTAAGTTTAAGTTTCGCAGCATGCACTAGTACACGAAATCCGCTATCAACCATGCCTATGTAAGTATTTCACTAGTACACGAAATCCGCTATCCACCGTGCCCATGTAAGTATTTCACTATTCCACGAAATATGTCAACAATCCTGACCGTTAAAGTATAAGTGTCACAGTCGTTCAATGGGAGACGAACTCTGTAAAAATCCTGACCATGCGAGTATTAGTTTTCCGAATATTTACCAACACACGACCTCTTGAATCTATGTTTTCTCTGTATGTTTTACTTCCTTAAAATTTTACTAGTAAAGGACCTCTGTAAAACATTTCTACCGCTGTAAATATAAATTTTGGTAAAATTAAATTATAGACGACAACAAATAACTAGAAGGCATGAAAGTATGCCTATCGCGGCAATCAACTAACATACTGTCTCTGTGGCATCTAATTAATCGTGGTGATGCAAGTGTATAGTTCGCAACAAATAACTAAAAGACAGTCTCTGTCTTCTCATGAAAGTGTTTCGCGGCAATCAAGTAGCATATTGTCTCAGTAATAATTTCTGCCCATTAAAGTATTAATTTCCCGGCCACTAATTTTAAGTAATTCGATTAATATGTTAACTATTGCTATTTGTTTCTATTGAAACATACATGTTTTATTTGTCAGTTTCATCCTTATTAGAGTGTGCGTGTATCTGCTATTTAATTATATTGTTTACATCCCCTAAGAAGGTGTAATTTTGTTTATTTATGTTGCCAAATATCGGTTATATTGGGACATTGCCGTTATAGCTCGAAAAATATCATGTAATCGGTAAACTTCCCAAATATATTAACCCTTCTACGCCATCCTTTGTTTGAAAGGTACTAATAAAAGGGACCTTTTCCCCTTTTTTTTGGTAAATTGACAAAAAAATAAAATGTTTAAGATTCGCATATTTTCGTCGTAGTTGATATTTGTGATGAAAACAGTAATACTGAACAGTTACCATGCTCTCAAGTATTCATTACATTGTATATGCATCTTTTTACGATTTAAAAACTTGAAAATTATATGGTATTCTTGTTTTTGACTGGAGCTTTTTAGATCCAATGTGTACATTTATCAATAAAACGTACATGTATTTAATGACAAACTTCAAAAGTTGAGGGTGACGTTTTTTCTTTTTTTAATTGTATTCTTGTTTTTGACTAAAAGACAGTCTCTGTCTTCTCATGAAAGTGTTTCGCGGCAATCAAGTAGCATATTGTCTCAGTAATAATTTCTGCCCATTAAAGTATTAATTTCCCGGCCACTAATTTTAAGTAATTCGATTAATATGTTAACTATTGCTATTTGTTTCTATTGAAACATACATGTTTTATTTGTCAGTTTCATCCTTATTAGAGTGTGCGTGTATCTGCTATTTAATTATATTGTTTACATCCCCTAAGAAGGTGTAATTTTGTTTATTTATGTTGCCAAATATCGGTTATATGGGGACATTGCCGTTATAGCTCGAAAAATATCATGTAATCGGTCATTGTAAACTTCCCAAATATATTAACCCTTCTTCGCCATCCTTTGTTTGAAAGGTACTAATAAAAGGGACCTTTTCCCCTTTTTTTGGTAAATTGACAAAAAAATAAAATGTTTAAGATTCGCAAATTTTCGTCGTAGTTGATATTTGTGATGAAAACAGTAATACTGAACAGTTACCATGCTCTCAAGTATTCATTACATTGTATATGCATCTTTTTACGATTTAAAAACTTGAAAATTATATGGTATTCTTGTTTTTGACTGGAGCTTTTTAGATCCAATGTGTACATTTATCAATAAAACGTACATGTATTTAATGACAAACTTCAAAAGTTGAGGGTGACGTTTTTTCTTTTTTTAATTGTATTCTTGTTTTTGACTTGAGCAATTTAGATCCAATGTTTACATGTATCAATATAAAGTATTTAATGAAAAACATGAGTAAATCAGTGAAAATGTCCCTTTAAGAAGCAGAGCTGGGTGTTATGATCAGTCATTCGATATGTGTTGCTGTATTAATTACTATTACCAGTGATTATTAAGGATCCTGTTGAGCCATGCCCCATGAATGTTTATTCTGTTATTTTTGTTTTGAGAGTGAATTTCGAGGAGACTTTTTTAGTGTTGAATGTTAAGGTGTCTATTCTACGCCTGAATAACAATTTTCTTTACATTGTTAATTTTCAGGATCATCTTAAGCGACGACAAAAAATCTTCTTAGATGTGAAATTGACGCAGTATAGAAAATTAAAAGATATTAAAACGATGCGTGTACTTTTTATTTCTTATTCTTCTAATGCACTTTCGTCCTATTGACAAAATTTGAACACTGAACGATTTTTGATTTCTTAAAGCCATATACACATATGGCTAATATTCTCATTCTTATCAGCATTGGTATCGATTTAAATAATAAATTCTATAGTCGGCGTAGTTCAAACATAAAACGAGAATTGTATCGTTTATCGCAGTTTTCTACTTGTGACTTTTAGTTAACAACGGTTTAGTATGGTTTTAATTTTCTTATGGCATGTATATGCTACGAGAGCGGACTACCACATATGGGTAGGCCAATCTTTTTGTAAACACTATTAAAGTCATTAAATATGCCACGATAGAACCAGTACGTGGTGTCTTTGGAGAAAATCTAAAGACCTCCCACACAGTGGAACCCACGATCTTCCGATCGCTTGGCGGACACCACAACCATTACGCCACGGCAATCGAATCCTCTTTACACTTGATAATAAACGATTGCATAAGATAAACTCTTACTTTCTGTATACACTACGAAAACAGATAACTGCATACGATCTATCTAAACCTAACCTTCTGTTTATTTCTTATAACCAACTTGAAGTAAAGTTGATTTGTCACCGTGAAATCAACATCTAGTCCTACATGTTAAAAGTACGAGATGAATTACACATACTTTTTACGGACAGTGCAACCTATTTTCACCATTATTTAGGAAGTGGTTATAAGAAATATTAACTGCTTGGACCAACATAAATTGTGTTTTTACCCTCTGTTTAAATATATTTGTAGCATTATGCTATTTTAAGTATACTTGACTCTGTAGTTAGCATGTTAATCTCATATTGCTGTTAATAAGATTATTAATTAATGCGATTAAACAATTTAAGTTTTGACTTGGCTATTTTAATCGGTTTACAAACTATATTTATGTACGTATTACGTAGATTTGTATCGAGTACAAAGGAAATTGTCCATATGACCATCGCCCCAGTGTACGTTTTAGTTGGGATAAGGGGGACAGTGAGAGAAACATAACACGCCACGTTTAAGAAACGTCCCTAGGTCTTTGAGTACCGCACGTTGGTCTAACGTCTCGTGCAACAGCAGAACTATTAAGCTAGAGTTGAACGGGGCATTGAATCTGCGACCATTGAGTTGTAGCACAAATGTTTAAGCAGAACAGTCTAACAGAACATAATCGTTTATTTAGACTTAAGCATGTAAAGCCCATCGTCATTTACATACGTATACAATAACAGCATGAATTAAATACAAAATATAAATCATTTCGAAGAAAGATCAATTTACAATATAAGGAGTTAGAATGTTATCGTGTTTCCGTGAGAATGTTATTACATAATTCCCAACGTAGTTGTATTAAACTATTACAACAATTATTATATTATTCTGCAACAAACTTCACTAGTGAACACAATTTTTATTTAATATGTAAGATATAACTCGTGTTTCATACATTCAAACCAGTGAGTATTTTTAACATAGACAATTACAGTAATATGAAGCTATATGATGGGCATATAAAATCGCAGAAATTAAACTTTATAATAATAATAATGATAATAAAATCTTTATTTAAAGAAGATAGACTTGTTAAGAAATACAACACATGAAATGACATAATATGCATTTAAAGGGTTAAATCGGTTTTATTTTTTGCGGAAGAAACATTCGAGACGACATTTTTTAACAAACTCTGTTCGTATACGGTACTTGTATGTTATTAACTTAAATGACTCATATGTTAACTTATACTTGTATGTTATTTTCATTCAAAGTTAAAAAAAGAAGAAAATATAGGATTAAGAAATGCTGATACCGTTAAAGCTGTTTGATATGAAAAAAAAACTCCAAATTTGTTACACTAACTTGTAGTTAAGTATTGTATTAGCATAAGTATTAGCATTAGTGCTATCCCTTTGTTAACCATCTATACGAAAATCGAAACTAGTTGATCTATAGGGATATGGTTAAAAAAAGTAAACGTAAAATCTCCATGTATATACACTAATCAATTTAACTAGTGTCGACCATCTATGCGAAACAAAAAAAAATATAGATGCTCTAGGGGTATGTATGCGACAAAATTACTTTCGTATCAATTATACAAAACATTAACTATTTGAAAAAACTAATTAAAAGCCAAACAGTACAAAACATACACAAACACAAATATTCAACAACTTGGGTATGTGAACATTTTGAGTACTGTGTAAGTCTTCGATTTGATAATTCAAAACTGTAGACATTAAAGTGTCTCTTAGTTGGAAGGCTTTATGGTAGTATGTTGCCAACTTTGTATACCCCCGAAGGAGGGCATATAGTGATCGCACTGTCTTTCCGTCCGTCCGTCTGTCCGTCAGTCTGTCTGTCTGACCGTCACACTTTGCGTTTAGGTTTCGAAAAATGCTCATAACTTCTATGTCCTTTCAGATGTACCATTCATATTTGGTATGCATGTGTATATGGACAAGGCCTTTCCATACGCACACAAATTTTGAGCCTTGAAATTAAGGTCCGCGTTTAGGTTTCGAAAAATGCGTTTAGGTTTAGAAAAATGCTCATAACTTCTATCAAAGCGTTTATCGGGGGCATATGTCATCTTATGGAGACAGCTCTTGTTTAAAGAATTTTTATTTTCGCTTAGAATTAATAGTATATATTTAAGCATACTCGTGTGTGTATAGAAATATTGTGAAACATATTCTTTCCGAATATGGACATATATGGGACAAAATGAAACTCGTCTTCTATATCATTTAGGTTGCAGAGGGTGCATTTTCTATATTGTCTATGTACATTATTATGACCGATTTCAATATTTAATTTGTGGGATGATAAAATGAGCACTAGACTACAAAGCCGCTTTTTGCACAGGTTGCATGGATAAGGTCACAATATATAAAATTTCCCCAAAGATTTATTACACAAATTCAATGTAAAAGCAACAACTTTAACAAAAAATAAAGTCAAACTTGTGCGCATAGAGACCCCCATAACAATGCCTTTTCATAAAGAGCATTCCAAGCAGCAATGATTTAAACAATAAACTGGAAATGGCGCGGCAGAGGCCGACGCGTATCCCCACGCCGCATGTTTGACCCAGGGGGCGCCCCAGGGTTGATACTGGGGCCATGCATTGTTGAGATTGACCGTATTGTCATAACATATGTTCAGTATGAGTTTGAAGTAAGTCGGTGTATAAATGAAGAATTCATAGTAAAAAGGCAATTTTGGGTGGGCGTGGTCTATGTGGGCGAGGGCGCCCCAGGGTTGGTAATGGGGCCATGCATAATTGAGACCGTATTGTCATAAGAGATGTTCAGTATCAATTTGAAGTAAATCATTGTAGAAATGAAGAAGTTATAGTAAAAGGCAATTTTGGGTGGGCGTGGTCTATGTGGGCGGGGGTGCCCCAGGGTTGGTAATGGGGCCATACATAGTTGAGATTGATCGTATTGCCATAAGAGATGTTCAGTATCAATTTGAAATAAATTGGTGTAGAAATGAAGAAGATATAGTAAAAGGCAATTTCTGGTGGGCGTGGTCTATGTGGGCGGGGCGCCCCAGAGTTGGTAATGGGGCCATTCATAGTTGAGATTGACCGCATTGTCATAAGAGATGTTCAGTATCAAGTTGAAGTAAATGGTTGTAGAAATGAAGAAGTTAATATAAAATAACATAACAAAATGAGTGAAAATCTCTGACCTGGCCCCACCCCAACCCCCATAACGTTTGACCCAGGGGTCAGATCAAAATTCAAAATAATGCAGGGTCGCACATATGCCCTTTGCTACCATGTATGTAAGTTTCAAGGTTCTAGTGCTTATAGTGTAGGAGGAGATAGTTGCCAGGACGGACGGGCGGACGGACAGACAGACAGCGGAGATAACAGCCATATCCCCACGCATTTCAAAAAGCGTGGGGATAAAAAGATAGGCCATGCGTTATGCAAGAAAGAACTCGACGCGAATCAACGGTCACTGTTTTACGGCAATCTATTTACCGGCTTCGTACCGTTGGATGAGGGTTTCCCGCCATCTGTCAAAGTCTCATGTAGTCTCCAACATTCAAGCAAAAGAGTGAATTTCTGTTAAACATCAATGTTTCCCTACCACATGCACAAACAAACATTCTAAAATAAAGTCATGGCAAGTGCCCCTACAGAGAATTGTGTCTTCTTATAAATGATGTTCATGTTTTTAGAGAGTATAGGATTGCACTCCAAAAAGATTTAGTATATTGTAACCATAAGCGCAGTATTTTTTGCCACATAAATGGCTGATTAATGTTAATGCAAGTAATCCCAAGCATGCGTATTTTGTTTTAATTCCTGAAAAAGGTCACACAAATAGAAAAGAGAAAATTAAGCATCTATTCGTTTTTTGTCTTTTGTTTGAAATAAAAATATCAGTTAATATATCTTAAATGGTAATTTTCGCATAGATTTTTACGGAAAGGTGTCGATTTGATGTGCAAACTCACTACATTTTGAATTTTAAAAGCTGATTTTTGTAAGGTTTTATAAAATTATTAAAATTTGTATAAATACCAAGGAAATGTTGGTGAGTAGATTATTGCAACCTCATGTTTTATTCATACATATATCAATGGCAATGTGATTATTCATCGATTACATTGATTACGAAATCATGTATCTGACATGACTTTAAGGGCCTCAATTTTAACACCTTAAGTGCTCATGGTATAACATATATCAATAAATTTATATCCATTTGTATAACAAAAGATACAGTAGAATAAGCCTTTTACATTATAAATAACATTGTCTGAAACTCATGCAATATGACACACAACGTGTTAAGTTGCGATAAGCATGCACTCACTGTGCAAGAGAATACTAAACGCGTGTTATAGAGAATAAGAGAAGTTCCTTATTAAGAAAATACATGCGATTAAAAGTTTGTGAAAACAGAAATCAAAAAAATGTCTTAGTCTTGTGTCAAGCAAGTAAGTAAAAATAATTAAAAAGCGGCATTTCATTGATTAATTAGCGCTTATGTTTTTAACTTATATTAATAATGAAGGTATGAAATCCGTAAATGAAGAAGCACATCCGTTCTGTTGATCACACATTTTTTTTCGGACAACGGTCTATTGTTTCTCTTCCAGAAATAGAATAGTCGTTTACTTATGATTTTATTTCGGCAGTTAAATACTTTCAACGTAAAACAGCTTGTGAAAGCGATTGTTTTTAAAAGGAGTACATTATTGAAAGCATTTGATATTGAAGGGTTACAAATAACCGGTATATATATACATATTCAATTCCCTCTTATTTCTGGAATAGTTTAAAGCTGTTTATGGAGGGTGCTATTATTCCATAGCACAAAAAAGGGGATCGTTTTGATTTGGTATGAGTAATTAAAGAGGGTTGTTTCAGTAGACGTTAATTTCATCACTGTATACATGTTTTGATGTTTTTGCAGCAATAATAATACTATTTCGGATGCACAGTTCGGATGTTAAAAAGTTCGCTCATAGATTTATGGTGATTCTAAATGAATATATCGTCATTAGTCTCTCGCCTTCTTTTGAAATTTTACAAAACAAATACCAGAATAAATATTATTGTAAAAGACAATCCGTTCATAAATATCAATTAGGGTAAACATCAAATAAAAAAATTTAACTTGATAAACCAAGGACGTTCTTAAGTTTTTAGTATTGGAAGATCTAATATTCAGTCTTGGAATATTTTATGTTAAGTATTAAAATGTACAGGATACAGTCTTGAAAGAAATCATAAAACTCCTTTTAAAATATGGAATAAACATGTATGATATATCGTCTTTTTATTCATTCTTGCGAGACATAGTGTTACATAATTCGGTGGAATGGCAACGCATACACAACTTCAAGAACACAGATTAAGTTTGAAGTGGAATTTTATTCTGTTATTTAACAATTCCATCAAAATGGTTTTGTTAATAAGAATCAGTAACTTTCAAGTTCGTAAAATATTTAAGTTCAAAAATGAAACACATGGCGATCGGCCCAAATCTTACGGGCCTGGCCCGCGATTTACAAGTAAATTGTCCAGTTTTTATATATTTTATGCGATACAAATATATATTAACACAAGTAATTATTGAACAAACAACGTCTATAAATGATACAGCAATAACGTAATGGCTATATTCCTTACTTGTTTGTACAGTTTTGTAAAGTTGTAGGCACATCATTATGAAATACAATACATATTATGTTACTGTCCATTGACAAGACGTGGAATCACATCATATGTCCAATGACGCGGATCGAATGTCCGGCTGTAAGTACATGTGTTGTTTATGGAACATTTAAGTTGTTGTTTCGCTGTTACGTGAGGCGTTCCCCATGGTCCAACAAAGCTGTTGTTCATGTTGAATGAGTTGCTATCGTTATTATCAAGAAGTGAAGCTGGTTGTTTTTGTCCAGATTGATTCTCACCTGGTCGTCATTTCTAATCTGCGAATTGGGGCTCACATTGCGCTGCTGGTCGGACTTACGAGTCTCATACCGAGGCTGGCTTGATCGTTGTTGTTTATATATTTGGTATTGGATCCATCGTCATCACGTTGTGGGTGTTTCTACCATTAAGGAGCATGCGTTTTCCAATGACGCGGATCGAATGTCCGGCTGTAAGTACATGTGTTGTTTATGGAACATTTAAGTTGTTGTTTCGCTGTTACATGAGGCGTTCCCCATGGTCCAACAAGGGTGTTGTTCATGTTGAATGAGTTGATATCGTTATTGTCAAGAAGTGTAGCTGTTTTTTTGTCCAGATTGATTCTAACCTGGTCGTCATTTCTACTCTGCGAATTGGGGCTCACATTGCGCTGCTGGTCGGACTTACGAGTCTCATACCGAGGCTGGCTTGATCGTTGTTGTTTATTTTGTTGGTATTGGATCCATCGTCATCACGTTGTAGTTGTTTCTACCATTAAGGAGCATGCGTTTTCCAATGACGCGGATCGAATGTCCGGCTGTAAGTACATGGGTTGTTTATGGAACATTTAAGTTGTTGTTTCGCTGTTACGTGAGGCGTTCCCCATGATCCAACAAAGCTGTTGTTCATGTTGAATGAGTTGCTATCGTTATTGTTAAGGAGTGTAGCTGTTTTTTTTTGTTCGTCCAGATTGATTCTCACCTGGTCGTCATTTCTAATCTGCGAATTGGGGCTCACATTGCGCTGCTGGTCGGACTTACGAGTCTCATACCGAGGCTGGTTTGATCGTTGTTGTTTATATATTTGGTATTGGATCCATCGTCATCACGTTGTGGGTGTTTTTACCATTAAGGAGCATGCGTTTTCCAATGACGCGGATCGAATGTCCGGCTGTAAGTACATGTGTTGTTTATGGAACATTTAAGTTGTTGTTTCGCTGTTACGTGAGGCGTTCCCCATGGTCCAACAAAGGTGTTGTTCATGTTGAATGAGTTGCTATCGTTATTGTCAAGAAGTGTAGCTGTTTTTTTGTCCAGATTGATTCTAACCTGGTCGTCATTTCTACTCTGCGAATTGGGGCTCACATTGCGCTGCTGGTCGGACTTACGAGTCTCATACCGAGGCTGGCTTGATCGTTGTTGTTTATTTTGTTGGTATTGGATCCATCGTCATCACGTTGTAGTTGTTTCTACCATTAAGGAGCATGCGTTTTCCAATGACGCGGATCGAATGTCCGGCTGTAAGTACATGGGTTGTTTATGGAACATTTAAGTTGTTGTTTCGCTGTTACGTGAGGCGTTCCCCATGATCCAACAAAGGTGTTGTTCATGTTGAATGAGTTGCTATCGTTATTGTTAAGGAGTGTAGCTGTTTTTTTTTTCGTCCAGATTGATTCTCACCTGGTCGTCATTTCTAATCTGCGTATTGGGGCTCAAATTGCGCTGCTGGTCGGACTTACGAGTCTTATACCGAGGCTGGCTTGATCTTTGTTGTTTATCTTGTTGGTATTGGATCCATCGTCATCACGTTGTGGTTGTGTCTACCATTAAGGAGCATGCGTTTTACTTTGAGAGAAAAACACAATGATGTCACTACGCTATATATGTTCACGAAGTAACAACTTGAATTCATTGTCAAAGGAGCTTTGTGACAGTCTTTTATAATGTTTGCAAATATTCAATATCCTTGTTCTTTACATATTTATTCACAATTAACATACTGCAATATAGAATTATTACACCATATGTAACAAGCAAATATCAGGATCTTTCTGTTAAGCTGAACACGTTTATTGACAGAATAAATTCTCAATGTAACCTTATGTAACGGGGAGTAGGTTTACTGCATCTGCCTCTACCTATAAGAAACACTTTAAACATAAATTCAATGCGCATACAACTTAGATTTAACTTCGCCATATTCGCGAAAAAACACATTAAATTATTATTCCAAATTAGACAAGACCACATATATATAAATATAAATATATATATATATATATATATATATATATATATATATATATATATATATATATATATATATATATATATTGCCTTTCCCAGGCCATTTAAGCGCCCCTTGCCGGGGCGCTTGAATTTCGAAATCAGAGTCCCCGGGGCGCTTGAAATTTTCCGATCAGTGTATTCTTCAGTAAAAGAAAGTGGAGATTGTCCAAAAAATCAAGGTTTCCCTATCAGTGTATCGATATTCCATGTTTTAAAAGAGCACTCGGTACCTACTTTCACAAGTAATCGCCATAAACACCACATGGGGTAATGGATAATCCACTGATAAGAGAATAGCATGACGCGCGTATCGATTATTCTAGCCACATTACACGGTCATTTAAATGCTGACAAGGATGTATTTGGTAACTTTCCAGTCGTCAAACTGTGAAGTTCATCGTCCAATCGGTTACGCGAATGCTTATGAGGGCGGGGTTAACTATCGACCATTATTTTTGATTGACGTCGGGCATGAAGTAAGAGTTTATCGCAGCTTGATTAGCAAGAAGTTGTATCATTTGAGTTATATAAAACCGGTAATTAGTACAGTACAGAACATTAAAGACGGTTTCGGGCATCATCATCACACCTTTTTACTGTAAACAAGTGTTACCTATGACTCATAATAAATTCGAGAAATTAATTGCAAGTGGTAAACAATTAATTATTATAGCGAGTAAGTTGTGCAAATGACTCCCAGTTACAATTATGTGATAACAATTTAATTCCAGTACATGTATATTTCAACATGTCCATTTATAGAACTGATTCACCTCGTTTTTCTGACATTTATTCGACACGTAATGCGCTTTAACAAATTTTCGTTGAATTAATTACGCACACTCGTAAATGTTTCGTCCGATAATCGATAGTTAGAAGACTGATGATGGCAACCGGCCGTGATCCTCGTGGACAACGTGAATTTCATGCATAATTCCGTCAAAACATTTATTCGACTCGTAAAGTGTGTAAACAAATTATCGTTGAATTTATAACGCAACGGTTAATATTTGTTGAAATCTCAAATGGGAATACTTAAATTTGTAATCCGAAAACCATTACCGTAAGTCGATGTTAACGCGTTTTTAATCCGAAACACACTTCCGAATGTAAATGTTACCGCAACGTTAAATATTTTTGCTTCAAATTAGCAGTGCAAATTTATTTTGTGTCGAATCTTTTTCTCAATTAAAAAGAGCGCGAAAATTATGCAGCATGTACAACGTCGCGTCTATTGCATACAAATGGTGTGTATTGAGCGTTTTAACAAGCACACAACAGGTCAGGGAATTGACGCATATTCAGAGGCAATATTTCATCAAATCTATAAATAGTCACTTAAAAAATGGCAAGGTTTGTGTTAAAGAAATAACTGAAAGCTTTTATCGTAAATATTTACCAGAAAGAGATTGATAAAAACGGAATAAACGGGATTATCGGGTAATAAATAGAAACTTGAAAAACAGTAAGTATACAGTAATAGAGTCGGGTTGAAACGGATGTACTCGTTCGAGTCGGGATTTTACTATCTGTGCGGAAAAGTTTTAAAACAATTAAACAATATAAAAAAATATATTTTTAAATGACTGGGGGATTTTTTTGAAGAGTCATAGCGCACCAAATGACGTCTTTTGACGCTGTTTTTTTTTTAGTTATAACGCACCACAGAACGTGAATTGACACGTTAAATTAAAAAAAAATCAACGTCGGGAGGGCACCCGAACCCACCCCCGGGGCGCCTGAACAAATTCCTGGGGAAGGCACTATATATACAAACAAATCAAAATATGGCTCTATATCAGAAAAATGGAAACAATAACGGGGGCCGTATTCACCAACAATTCTTTAGCAATTATTAGACTTGAAAATAAAGAAAATTCTTAAGTCTTAGAAAAAATTCTTAAGTCTTATTCACGAACTCATTTTGTTAAAGAAAATTCTTAAGAATAAAGAATTTTCTTTAAAATTCTAAGAATGCTTCGGGGCATTCTTAGAATAATTCTTTAAGCTTCCAAGATGGCCGTTCGCGTTATGCGTTACGCCAATATCTTGTTTGAAAACGTCGAAAATGTCCCGCGTAGAAGATTGTTTGACAGAGAAAATCCTCTAGACGGTTTGTCGGAAATGGAGGTTTATAGGAGATACCGATTTATTCCGGCAACTATACTGCCCTTATTAAATTTGGTCGCCGATTCTCTGGAATTTGGAACGCTGAGGAATTCTTCTCTCCTGCCGATCCAGCAGCTGTGCATATTTCTTCGTGCCATGGCGACTGGATCCTTCTAAGTTCCAACTCGTCGTAGCAGACACTGTTCGAGTCAGTCAGCCATCCGTATCAAGATGCTGCCGACGAGTTGGACGAGCAATAGCTCGACTAGCTCGCCGTTACGTACGGTTTCCTGACAGGGAAGAGTGCAAAACTCTAAAATCCAGATTTCAGTCCATTGGCATTGCTGGTGAGTGCCAGATTTGTGTTTGTCTAAATGACCTTGACTGAGAACATTTATCCAAGGGAAATCATTCACTTGCACTTCATTTTTGTGGGGGCATTGTCATCGTTATTGCATAAACAACATACGCAGTTAGGACCAACAATTTTTTGATGTGATTTTTTTTAATCAAATGATTTATACACTATTTTTATTCAGTAATTTTTATCACTGTATCCATTTCATGTTTTGTATGATACATTCTGCATTAGGCCAAATGCAAGTTCACAGAAAGGTGAAGCATACGTTAATTGAAGGGCGATGTCACCGGAGTTTAGTCCAAAGTGGATACTTCTCTCATGTCGTTTATTCACAGTTATTGTAATATTACAGTATATATCTTCATTCTTAACTGAAAATGACATTTTGATAATTACGACATTGTGGTTATTAATCTGCCGTTAAACGTTATCGATCAAAATGAGAATATAAGTATTTATTTTGTGTGTTTCTCTAAGAGTTTTATGTATAGCTTGGTACATTATGCAATTATGCCTAGGGCAAGTTCACAGGGGATAGAGGCCTAGCATATATAAACATAAGGGTGATGTCACCCGAGTTTAGTCCAAATTGAATCTTTGTTTCATTACGTTTCTAATTCGCAGTTATTGTAATATTATATCTTCACTCTTTACTGTAAATGCCATTTTGATATCACTCCATGGAATATAACAGTGTTATGATTAAATAATTATACATTTATGTACCCTTCTTTTAATCACAATTCACTCTTGGTTTTAGCATGGTATCCTCCACACCTGCATATGTATCTGTCTTTGTAAAGTCCCCCCTCAAAGGATGTGTGGGATTTTAACAACGCTGTTAGTCTTCCCATCAGTCTGTAGGTCCTCAATACCTATTTTATTTCCGCTCCATGTCTATAAGACCATTTTTTGCAGATTTTATTACAAATGGTACTCCAATGTTACGGGAATTAAGATGTTGTGCTGAAGAAATGATTCAGTCATGCCAGCTGAATTTCATTTACCTGTCCTAAATAAATGAACATAATTGTTAAATAATAATCTTATTGATTATTCAGGATTTCCAAATGTAATCGGACTGATTGATGGAACTCATGTTCGCATTCAAAGGCCAAAGAACCACGAAGCCGATTTCATAAATAGAAAAGGCTACCATTCTTTGAACGTGCAAGTATGTTATTTTGTTTGCTTTTGTCACAACAAAGTTTTTCAGTACTCATAATTATGTGTTTTTTTTATCACTGATATATGACAATAACTAATATTAAATATTCTATTTTCAATAGCACTAACATTATTCACTATGATATCAGTATAATTAAAAATTAATAGTATAATAAATTATGTATTATTATTTTATATTTAGATGGTATGTGACCACAGCAAAAAAGTGAGGAGCTTAACAGCTAAATGGCCAGGAAGCACACATGATGCGAGAATATGGAGAGAGTGTCATCTACGGAACCAGTTCGAACAAGGTAGCTATATATCAGATACACATGTCTATGGTTATGAGTCATAACTTATGACTAAGCAAATTACATACAACTTGTGTCATAAAGGGTTAAATACATTTAAAACAATACAATAGGATTTAATTAACATGATATGTTTTATGAATAATTAAAATACTTTAGTCTGCCCGCCCGCCGACATTCAGCAATCTGATAACTACTTTTTTCCTTCTGAAAACCTGGTTAAAACGGATAAACCCTTGTGTCATTTACCTTTGACCTCAAAATTGCTAAGCGTTTACACGTTGACTAATTTTATTAACAAAAGAATGTTTTATTTCTGAACAGGAGCTCATAATGGCTTCATTCTTGGAGACTCGGGGTACCCATGTACACCCTACCTGATGACTCCTTTCCGAATCACAGAATCAAGAGCAGTTTAATCTGGCTCTGTGCAAAACAAGAGTGCTTGTGGAGCAGACCTTTGGTATTATAAAAAGAAGATTCGCAATACTCCATTACGGGATAAGGACTGACTTGGCGACAGCAGTGACCTATATCACTGCGTGTGTAGTTATGCACAATTTTGGAATTGAACATGGGGATATCCTTGAAGAGGATTATTTGGATGATGTTTTTGAAGAACAAGTTTATCATGAAAATGTTGAAATAAATGCAAACCATGTTGGTAACATTGTAAGGCAACAACTAGTTCAGAGATTTTTCAATTAAATAAAATAATGTACTGAGTTAAACTTCTCTAAAAAGTGTGATGAGTTAAACTTCTCTAAAAAGTGTGATGAGTTAAACTTCTCTAAAAAGTGTGATGAGTTAAACTTCTCTAAATAGTGTGATGAGTTAAACTTCTCTAAAAAGTGTGATGCGTTTAACTTTTAATATTCTTTAACTGTACTGTACTATGTGTGAATTAGTCTCATAACTTTTAAGATTGTACAAAGCTGTTTCCACTGTTTTCCAGATTTTAGTGGAGACTTTGTTATTTGAAAGAGAGGTAACTCTGTAGTTCATCTTACAGTTTCTGTAATTTTAACTCAGGGGTAAGCTCCCTTTCATTTCACTGCACTTCTTATCTTGATGTAATGTTCTAGTCAACTATTTATCAACATTTTATGTTTAACACAAACACTTTCTCATTCAACATGATGTAATAATTTTGGTTATAAGACAAGATGAATAACATTTAACTTTAAAAATAACATGTATGTCTTTACTATGGAGCGGTTTTCATGTCAAAATTGTAATGCACATTATTACAAACTTGTTATGCTTGTTTATAATATTTTATGAACAACGTTATTCCAACACTGTTGAAATGTGTGTAAATGTACTTTTCTTTCGGTAATTTTCATTTAAGCTTTTCAATTGTTGTGCTATGAATTTGTCTGTTTAAGAACGGAAATTTGCAATATTGAAACCTCTTATTGCCTAATTCTAAACTGTAACATGTTTTCCTGTGTCAAGTTCTAATTCTACCCAAGAACGTGACTTTATTATGTTGTAAAATTAATATGTATACTTTCTAAGTACGGTTCTACTAACCCTACCCAGGAAACTTGATTATGTTCTCATTGAATTCATGTATTTCTGTGTCAAGTACTGGTTCTACCCAGGAACATGACTTTTTTATGTTGTAAATATGTTGTTAAATTAATATGTATACTTTGTAAGTACTGGTACTACTGGTTATAATAACCATACCCAGGAAAATTACTTGATTTATTGTTATATTCAATTAATATGCATTCATAATGAGTACTGGTTCAACCCAGGGTTTTTTGTCTGAAACTATTAAAATTATTACACACATCAATGTAATAATATTACAGACACTCACTTGTTGTTATCAATATTGCCTTGAGCTAAGCAAAAAGACTTTTCAAACACAAACATTAATTTGCATGTGTATTTTTATATTCATGAAAGTATCCTTTGGTACGTCTACCATAAAATAATTAGCTTACAAGAATTACGACAAACAAGCATGCTTATCTATGTTTTAGTTATAAATCTAGCGGTCTGTGAGATAAATCATAACAAAACTTAAATTAAGTTGTGATATTCTGAAATTTATTATGAATAAAACATCCAGAAAATCTGTGAAATATGTAGTACTAGATAATCACTAACAGAAAATGCAATTACAGTACAAACAAGATAGTTTTACTAACAAATATCGACAGCAATTTATTGTAACTGCAAATAGTTATATTTAATTAAACAAGAGAACAACAGAAATGGTAGTTTACAAACATAATTGTCTAATAAGGTACACGATGGGCTGATACCAGCAATAATTCAAACAAATACACTTATAGATAGTAAGCTATTTGAATATTGGCAACAGCAGTGACATATATTACTGTATAAAATGTTGACATATATGGATACCATGTTGGTAACATTGTAAGACAACACTTAGTCAACAGGTTTTTACAATTTAAACAAATAATGAAAAGAATAACATCCATCTATTTAAGTAAGAATAACATTCATCTTCTCAAGTAAAATGACAAATTTATATTAACAAGGGCTGTTTGTAAAACATGCATGCCCCCCATATGGGCTGTCCATTGTAGTGGCAGCCATTGTGTGAATACGATTTCTGTCACTGTGACTTTGACCTAGTGACCTGAAAATCAATAGGGGTCATCTGCGAGTCACTATCAATTTACCTATGAAGTGTCATGATCCTAGGCAAAAGCGTTCTTGAGTAATCATCCGAAAATCATTTTACTATTTCGTGTCACCGTGACCTTGACCTTTTGACCTCAAAATCAATAGGGGTCATCTGCAAGTCATGTTCAATCTACCTATGAAGTTTCATGATCCTAGGCGTATGCGTTCTTGAGTTGTCATCCGAAAACCATTTTACTATTTCGGGTCACCGTGACATTGACCTTTGACCTAGTGACCTCAAAATCGATAGGGGTGATCTGCAAGTCATGATCAATCTACCCATGAAGTTTCATGATCCTAGGCGTATGAGTTCTTGAGTTATCATTCAAAAACCATTTTACTATTTCTGGTCACCGTGACCTTGACCTTTGACCTAGTGACCTCAAAATCAATAGGGGTCATCTGCGAGTCATGATCAATGTACCTATGAAGTTTCATGATCCTAGGCCCAAGCGTTCTTGAGTTATTGTTTGACAACCACCTGGTGGACGGACCGACCGACCGACAGACCGACTGACCGACATGAGCAAAGCAATATACCCCCTCTTCTTCGAAGGGGGGCATAAATATCAGCGACATAGACCTATTCAGGTACACAGATAAAGCTTCTTTATAATTACTGGTAACATTTTACATTAATCAACCTGGGTCCGTATTTACAAACCAATTCTTAGACTTAAGAATAACAAATAGACTTAGAACCAAGAAAATTACACCCAGCATTTAAATATATACATTCTACCACTGGTGATTATGTCATTAACAATGTTTTACATGAAGTATGATGTTGATAGAGGTGGTATATGCCATGTTTGACTTAAAATTCAAGCCATACTTGAATATTCTTATTAACAGAATCTTATTTATTCTTGGACTTAGGTCAAACAAGCAAATTCGTTAAATTGATATCCCCCGCCTAACTGGTGCTTTGTCACATAAAAAAGCATTTTTTCAAGATACAAAGGGCCATAACTCCATTATTAACCGGTGGTGTACAATGCCATATAGCAAGCATCATCCTCTTTTCCATATATATACTCATACCGAGTTTCAATGAAATCCGCCAAAGCACTTCCAAGATATGGCTCCGGACACAAAAGTGCCGGATGGACAGCCAGCCAGACGGACAACGCCTAAACAATATCCCTCTGCCCCTGGCGGGGGATAAGAACTGTTTGTGAATATGAGCCTATATATTTCTATATTTATAATATTTCTTACAAAAAATCTATTAAGAAAACAGCGTAGACCCAGATGAGACGCCACATGATGTGGCGTCCCATCTGAGTCTACGCTGTTTGCCAAGGCCTTTTTTCTAGACGCTAGGCATAAATGGGTTAAATAATGAAAAGAAGAACATCCATCTACTCAAAAATAACTTCAAAACTTTGTGTAAAAATATCAATAACAACAATTTGGATGGCATCATTTGAGATTGTAGATTTAACCCTTTCCCACTTAGAAGCAAAGTGAAAATGGCTATGGGAAAATAGCATAAAACCAGAACAGCCTGCAAGTAACTCGCAGGCTGTTCAGGTTTTATGCTGTTTGCTGCTCATCAGTATCTAAGGTTTGGATATGAAGCCTTAACAACTTGAATCTAGTAATAAAGGTCTTAAATTAAATATAACTTTTTAAGGGACTACAAATGTGTGAAAATGCGTAACTAAGTGGTAAAGGGTTAACATTCATTGCTTGCTTTTAACATTTTAATTTCTTCTTCAATTTTTTGTGCCGTTAATCTGGCAACTTTCAGTTGTGCCAGTATCAATTGATTCTTCAATCTTAGATTTACTTGTTGCAGATGGATGTTCTTCTTTTCTGCTATTAGGTTGTCCTCAGCCAATTTGTTGAAACTTGCCCTAGCTGAAACAAATAACAACATTGTATTAAAATTTATAAGGTTTTTTGTTATCAATGCAAAAAATACCATAAATCATGGAATAAAAAAAAAGTTAAATTTGCTAAATCGATTTAACCTTCTAAATTATGTCCTTTTCATGCATATCTCACAAAACGTATAGTGAAAACCATTTGAAGAAATGGCACATCAATTAATTGCTTTATAGGTTGCCGTGGTGTAATGGATATGGTGTCCGCCTAGCGACCGGGAGGTCACGGGTTAGATCCCAACTGTGGGAGCTTTCTTTAGATCACCCCCATAGACACCAAGTACTGGTTCTAGTCCCAGGAAACAGACTCGAGAGTGTTTATATAAGCCTTAGGCTTTCGATGCAATCGAGCTAAAATAAATAGGTTTAAATTAAAATTAAGTAATTGCTTGTTCACATTTGTCATATTGACATAATAACATTTACATATTTCATTACCTGCATCAAAAGCAGTGCTTCTTGAACATTGACTTACACAAGTTTAGTTATTGTTGTTAATCTAGTTTATATGTATGTTGTGTTCCATGCTTCAGTTCCATGTCTCATTTATAAATATTTGTCATTTTTGTGTGTGTTCCATGATTCAGTTCCATGAATAATATACAGGTTAATTATCTATATGTTGCTAGCATTGAAAGATTTGCAAAAATGGAATATTATAATACATATAAATGTACATGTGAATAATAAATAATTGTTTACCTCTTTTACTCTGGTTTTTGTTGGCCATTTTCATTGATTTGGTATTGGTCTCTGTAAAACAATTATTCAATCATAGGAATCCTGAAAGTGCATTGAAATGGACTTATAGATTTGGCAAAAATTAAACCTCACTTTCATACCTGCACATTGGTGTGGAATTGACCTAACTAGCTTGTGACCCCACACAATTACATGGATAACATAAATGATGTTGCATTCAATTGGAAAGTTATATTTCAATGTTTCATTTTTTTATTTTTGGAAAAAACACAGTGATATTAAATGCTTCATATGATAGGGATGAATTGAATATGTATGCATTTGGTGAAATAATGTTCTTATAATACTCACTGGTCCCTGATGAGCATGGCCCAGCTTCATCTTCCACTGCACGTTGGAATACACTTGACGTCTTCTGAGCTCCTAGTCCTTCAAATATAAAACAATTTTTGTTTTTAATGAAAATAATGAAAATAAAAGTAATGCACCCCTTCATGTATTATTAACAAAGTTTATCATAAAACTAAGTTAACTCAAAGGCTAAAATTCTTGGTGTCATTTGTTTAATTTAAAATGGACTTTTTCAACCAATTTACCTATTTGTCATGAATTTACTTACGCAACGTTCATACTTTAATAAGTTTTTCATATTTATTTTTCATTCACCAAAAATTTAACATAAAAATAAGGCCCCTGTCACTTACCTCTTTCATCTATCTTGAACGTCATGCAAGTGCTACCATCTGTGTAATAAACGAAGCAAAATGATCTAGTATTTAACAACAATATTAAAAAAATGTATATATTATCATATAAAAGATATTTTGCTCAACTACACATAGCTTTGGCACCCCATTTTAACAATATTACAAAGTGAGTAATGAATTGATAGAAATTTATTAACATGCTATGTTTAATACAAAAGCTCTCTCCATTCACCATCATGTAATTAACCAAGATGAAGAGCATAATCTACATTAATTGTTTACCTATTGGCATCTTGCCCAGTTAAATTATGTTGATTGAAGCACCCTCTGGAGCTAAGAAAATAAAGCCATACATATAATTTTAAAACATTTAACAGTTTATAATTAACAATCACACATCACTTTTAACATGGACTGAAAACAATACCAACAAACAGACTAAGGTGAGTTATGATGAATCTTTAATAACATACTTTTCTAATGCACTTAAAAATGATATGTATTTCATTCTGGTCATAAATAGTATCTTTGTTAAACATTACCTTCATTGAAAAATGAATACCAAAGCATAATGCCAAAAAAAAAAAAGATATTATAATAATAAAAATTGACAAATGGTATTATATTCTATATAAACTGTACAAACCATCAGTGTCAATTGCATTGGGGACCCCTGCCACAGAGGCGGAATCCCCAAAATGCTGAAGGAGAATCCCCTCCGGAATGGTGAACTCTTTAACCCGGGGCCCTCCTCCAGTGCCTGGCCTCCTCATCTCATCATTTTTTGTCTTTGCTATAGTTATATTGACAAGAAACTGTGTAATTTAAGAGTCCAAAATAAACATAAGGAGCAAAAAGGAGCAAAAGTTACACCAATGTTTGATTTAATGCTATTTTTAGCAATTTTCATGTATCTTGATTTGCACAGTATGTACATTAAGTATGCTGGACCGGTGATAATAGCAATGTACCAGATAGTTATTAATATAACAATGTTGAAAATTTCATAAAATTCCTCAATATATATAATATAATTATTGATTTTTCAACAACATTATTACATGTACATAATAGGCTTACAATATAATCATGAACCTACATGTATAACAAAAAATCAATTACAAATTTCAGCTAATTTTTACACAGTAACTATGATGTTTCACTTTTCATGTGAAATACAATAAATGTGGAACATTTTATCTTCATTACATAAGAAGCAGCAAGAAAAAATAAGACAGGAGTACATCTTTTAAATTTCACTTACTTTTGTCTTTCATGTTATAGTATTTTTTCTTCACCTCTGAACCTGCGCGCTTATAGGTGGAAAATTGGCTGAAATAAATGGAATGCAATTAGGTACATTTTTTAAAATCAGAAATTGAGTCTAAGAAATGATTTGTTTATTCCTCAAAACATTTTTCCACATTGCAATCTACATTTCATGTGTGTTTGACACAAACAATTTTGTTGATGAATTATTAACAAATGAATTAGTAGAAATACATCATTAATGAAAAATGACACAATATGGGTTTAGTTGAATATTTTGGAATATTTGAAACCGGGTAGCACAATATTTTTACCATAGTGAAGCATTATAACTTTATATTATGGTAAATATTTTGTGCTTAAATCATCTACTGCTTTTTGTTGTGGCTGACCTGAAGAGTTGCGTCTGACCCATCGGAAGCGCGTTGCGCATGCGTATTGAGTGGACGCCGTGAGCCTGTCCGACTGTTAACGAACGAACACTCAGTGAAATTAGCTTGTGATTATTGTTATTAAATCGTTATATCTTTTAGCACGTGTTAAGTTTTACCTGGAAAATAGTAAAGTTACATTATTGGCGACGAGGCAAATACTTAAAGAACAGCGGGATTCCGGGTAATTAAGAACTTTTTGCATTTGCCAGTTTGGCAACCACGTGCTATTGAAACATCGTATTTCACAACTGAGATCGTCTAGAGTACGTTCGTCGGTGCAGATCGACCAGCACAGAGTATTTTTAAACAAATTTGAGCCAGTTTGGCAGTATTAATTTGTTTAAGAAGTGTTTCTCTTGAAAAGAAAATTGTTGCTGTGACGTCACGAGTTTATGAGCACACAGGTGAACATGTGCTAGCCGTTTTCGCAGTTTGCGGAGGCGCACAGGGGTACGTCGCAGTTTGCGCACAGGGACTTCTCGCATTTGCAGTTTTCGGGGGCACACAGGGTGTTTTTTTTGCAGTTTGCAAACAGATACTATGCTGCAGTTGTAAAGACGGAGGGAGTTGAACTTGGCTGTTCGTATACTTATGACCAGTTTGGTTGGTATGGTGGGCTATTGTTGCAATTAATTAAGTGAACATTGGTTAACAATATTATTCAACATAATTTGGTTTAAATACATCGTTTGGACTATTTAGGTATTAAACTTCTGCAGTGATCCGAACTGTAAGATGCAATAAATACACAGAAGTTTTATGCAAGGCCCGGAATTGCCTTGATGATGTATCTGAAAAACAAATAGCTTCTGATATTAAAAGCGGAATCAGTAGCGGTAGATATGAAGATGAAGAGCAGCAGCCCATTTAAAAACGATAAGAAAAAGCAGTCAAGACACGATGAAAGGCCCTGTAAGCCCTCAATTTATAGCCAGGGGGTTGAACAGCCGTTGAAGAAACAATTCAGAAGAAATGAGAGCAGTGACTCGGACAATGAATCAGCGGTGCGGGTGGAAAAGAGGCAAAAGGGAAATCACTCCAAGACTTATGATCATTTTAGGCGTCGTCGGTCACAGGATAGGGTATCAGAGGAAGACGACGACAGTGGCTCGGGAAATGAAGACGACAACAGACGGTCAGTTCGTAAACATTTCCGCTACAGTCATGCTCCATCTGGTGGTAGGCCATCACAAAAGCCAAAGCACAGGAATCACTCCAGCGACTCCAGTTCGAGATCAGGGTCAAGACACGGTGTTTCAAGGAGGCGGCATCGTCATGTACAAGGTCGTCACAGGGCAAGGTCATCACAATCAAGGTTCTATTACAGTTCCAGTTCAGAATCTGATAGTTTATCAGAGAATGAATATCACTCTAGAGTCCACGGTGATCCAAGGAGGCAGCCAAAGAACCTACGATATGATGGACGAACCAGTTGGCTATCATTCAAGCAAAAGTTCAACAGCTATCGGAGAGTCTACAAATGGTCTGATCATGAATGCCGTGATTACCTGAACTGGTGCCTCGAGGGGAAGGCTCTCGATTACTTCACTATCGAGACGCATATGGGAGAAAGTTTTTCTTTCCGTGACATTATGCGAAAGATGGAAAGGCGCTTTGGTTCAAAGGAACTACCTGAGACAAGTAGAGCTAAGTTCCAGCAGGCTACACAGCAACCGGGGGAATTGTTAGAAGATTGGGCGGATAGAGTGTTAACTCTGGCAATACCTGCTTTTAGGGACCTTCCAGATCAGTTTGGTCAAAGGGAGGCAGTTTCAAAGTTCTGTCAAGGTTGTATTGACAGTGAAGCAGGAAAACACGCCTGTTTTGAACGACCAGGATCTATTCAGCATGCTGTTGATCTGGTACGACACCATCAGTATGTCACTCAAGTGGTGGATGGCAAGAAGGCTAAGCAATATGATCAAGGAATAGCGGTCAATGCGGTTCAGTCCCCTTGTGATGTGAGATTAGAAAAACTGGAAAAGGCGATCGAGCAGCTAACTTGTAAGTTTGAAGCTAGTTTAGCATCAAACAGTGCAAGAAATAACGAGGATATGACGTTCCCACAGAGGACTTTCAGATGTTTTCATTGTAATGGCAGGGGCCATATAAAAAAGAATTGTAAGGTGCACCAGGAATCCCTTAAATCAACGTCTGAAGGTCAAGTGGCTGAAAAGAGTCCACAGAAGACTAATCTCCAAAGGGCCGGTAGCGAAGGCCAGGCACCGCAGCCCGATGTAGCAAGAGGCCATTTGTTAGTGCCGGTTGAAGTGCAGCAGGATGCTTCATCTGCATTGGCGGCTGAAAAGGAAGGGGGCAAATCCGTGTCAGCAAGTGGAGTGGAGACCATAGCAGTCATGGTTGTGACGGCAGGGTCTTCGTATGTGAATATGTTGGTAGGAGACCGTCAGGTTAGGGCTCGGGTAGATTCTGGAGCGGATATATCTATACTTTCTTCAGCAGTCTATGACCAGTTAGAGCGGAAACCAGGCAAGGTCAGGGAAATCAACATGCAGCTTGCTGATAAGAATTCGGTTCTCAAAGGATTTGTGACACAGCCTTTACACGTACAGCTTGGAAAGCAGTCTTCCAGGGAAGGGGTATGTGTAGCGCCAATCAGTGATGAGATGTTGCTGGGACATGACCTGCTGCGGCACTTCAAGGCATTGATTGATCTGCACTCGGACTGCCTTTTAATCAATGGCGAAAGTATACCTTTGAATACAACATTCAGAGATAAACCGGTGGTAGCAAAAGTTATCATGTTCAAACGAACAGTGGACATAGGTCCGGATCCGGATATCCTGTCAGGAACGCCAATTCCGAGAAAGGCTCATAAAAAGTCATCGACGGCAGTTTGCCCGATGGATGTCAGTTCTTCCAGCGGTGACAAGGTAGAAGCTACTGTTGGGGTCCAAGAGTGTCACTTCTCGGACAAGAAGGCAGGAGGTCATACCGAGTCCTGGGCGGTTAGATGTCTACCTTTGGTAGGGGTCGAGGGCGATCAGTCCGAGGATACAAGTCCTGTTCGGAGTCGCACGACCACCAGAAGAGACGGGGTCGAGGGCGACCAGTCCGAGGATACAAGTCCTTTACGGAGTCGCACGACCACAAGAAGTGACAGTTTGTCCCAGATCCAGAAGAGCTTGGAGAGCCAGCGCCAGGTGGATAGGTGTACAAGAAACCACACCTGTCGTGTCCCTGGGTGTGACAGCGTGGGGGTTAAATTTGAAAAGGTCCATGCGCCAACAGTTTACGATAGACAGTTGGCCGATCCAAGCGGCCAGTTAGCTCATGTTTTCAATCGAATGGAATCGGCTAGTCAGCCTGATTTATATCCGTGGGATCCGGGGGGCGAGCCGTTCACTCAGTCGTGTCGATTGTTGGCTGGAAGTTTTTCCCAACACCCACTTTTGTTACAACAGGAGTGAATTCACGCTCCTTACTTCACTAGGCCCTATCATCGATTTCCGGCGCCAACGGAAGATTGGGATGTGACTTCGATGTTGGCGGAACCTCAGGGGGTGACAACGCAGCACATCCTGAAGGTCACCACGAGAAACGCAGTCAACCTGTCTGGTGCGATCTCCACAGGGCAGGTTGCCCTGTAGATCTACCTCGGAAATGGATGGTCCCCGATATACGCCAGTTTGGCAATCCAGGACAACAAACCACAACCAGACAAATGACAGAATATTGTTTCGGGCGGTGGTACCTGGTCCGGGGAGCGGTTCCAACAATAAAGACAGGGGGAGTGTTGTGGCTGACCTGAAGAGTTGCGTCTGATCCATCGGAAGCGCGTTGCGCATGCGTATAGAGGAGACGCCGGGAGCCTGTCCGACTGTTAACGAACGAACACTCAGTGCAATTAGCTTGTGATTATTGTTATTAAATCGTTATATCTTTTAGCACGTGTTAAGTTTTACATGGAAAATAGTAAAGATACATTATTTTTATATTTATGTCACATATTATTTAACATTCTGTTCGTTTTTAAACATTGCACAAATTAAATTTTTTATTATAATCAATAATTAAAAAACAAAATAATGAATTAACTGTACAAATATTCCTTCTGCTAGAATTTCCAAAATTTGGAAAATTGATAACACCAAAAGTACAAACCAGTTTAGAACATTTGCCACGGCTTCCCAGCCTCTCCTTCGAACCTCTCTAATTTTGAGTGCGCCACAACCGGTCATTGGGCCGAACAGGACATCATAGTTTTTAATTATTTCCTGGGCTATTACAGTTTCCACCTGTTCGGACCAACGATTTCTACTAGTAGCAACGTTAGCGTTGTTGTCCGCCATCTTGTATGTTGTGACAGAAGACACGTAAACGGTTCCGAGTTTTATATGCGTTAACGAAAAATGCCGGGTACCAAGGTCGCTTACATCAATAACAAATAATTCTTAGTAAAGAACGCTAAAAAAAGCGTTGGTGAATACCGATAAAGAATCGACCTAAGAACGTTCTTAGAAAAGTAAAGAATAAAGCATTTTCTTTATTCTTTATTCTCAAGTAAAGAATTGTTGGTGAATACGGGCCCGGGCGTCACTTTTTTGTTCATTTTTTACAAATTGAATTGATTAAACTGAAAATCTTTAAAGACATCCTTAAAGTGGCATGTCTAGTAAGGCATGTCAAAACATTTTAAAGTGTCTCAATGGTGCAGAACTATGTGCTGTTTTGGTCATGTTTTGAAACAAAAATGTTTTTTCTGCTCTATTTTTACATGTAAATGTAATTTTAAGCACTATTAAGTTAAAAAACTGGAGTTCAAATTGTTGTTTGCGGCCGTTATGCTGTCGGTCAAAATAATTTTTTTTTCGTCAAATTATTCTAGTGTTAAACAATGATAAAGTGATTCGTTCAAATTCACATTGCTCTTAAACAATTCTTTACTGTTGATTTATAATACTTATTTGGGAAAGAAACGTCTTTTCATTTTAAAATTGAACAATTTTCTTGACGTTGTCCGCTGTCGGTCAATAACGTAACCTCCGCTACTTTCGCTCTACTGTGAACATAATAGCAGTGCCCGTGCTATTATCATGCTGTTTATTGTTTTATACCAACACCGTTTGCCAAATACGTCATCGATTGCTGGGTACACGCTTTAAGATGGAAGAAAACGAAGTTAGTGGAGTGTCGGTCAAACCTTTTTCCAACGGTAACGTCCGTCACTAACAATGGTAACGTCCGTCACTTAGGCTAATTTTTGTTAATTACTAACTTGCGATGTCATCTGATATAATGCTGCATATATCATCTTATTTTTATTAAAATGTTAATGCGGAGAACGATTATATTGTGTAAACAATGGTAAATTTCACCAACTAAGAAACGCCCGTTACTGTTTGACAGAATTTATGCGTCACAGATGTTATGTTTGACAACATCGTAATACAAACAAGCGTCAAACGTAACTTCCGAATCAAATTTAAAATGAAGACAGTAATGCAGACTTCGTTGGTGGCTTGTTTTCATCAGATTGTCATCTTTAATGTTGTTGCACGTAAAATACAAAGTAACAATCATGGGCTTAGAATATTTGGACATATTCATTCGTTATGTAAAATGCCCGTTATGTCTTGACAGCTATCTAGTCACTAAGTCCAAGGTAAAATAAAGTTTATTAATAAAATTTTGAAGCTGCTTCAAATTGACTTTGATTAGCATTAACCTATAAACAGTCACATTTTTTTTTCTGCCTGACTTAAGCAACCACCTGTGTATAGCAGCTCTACTTAGGCCTACTGCATATTACTGGTTTTACATTCTACATTATAATATATATGAATATTAACCATTTCAAATTGCAAAACAGTTAACACAGTGATGAAGGTGTCCAACTTACTGACAAGTCATTAAAGTTTGTTGAGTTTGTTGTTGATCTTTTCTACTTGAAAATCTTAATACATCAATTGAATTCATTGATATTATATATATGTGTTTTCATATCATAAACTCACAAAAAGAGCACTGATTTTAACTTTTTCAAATAATTGCAGACATTCTGACATGTATTCGTTTAAATATTAATTAGTAAATAATTATGGTCTTATTATGTATCATATTGATCTGTTACTGTGATAGAAATATTACTTCATTTATTTCAATTTTCCATGTTTACTAATGATACTCGCTGTACCCTGAATCTTTAGTTCAATTTAAAACTAGTAAATTGTGGTATAGCTTAAATGCAGTAATTACATTTTCACCAAAAAACTGAAAATATAATACATGTACATCATTTTAACACATTATGTTGTTTCCTAGACCATGTTCATGAATGTGGTGATTTCTTAGTTGGAGGGTGTTGTAGACAGTTAGTGCCTTGACAGAAGTCTCTTTTTTTTATAAAGCTCTACTTTTATTTGTCTTTTATGGTTGATGAATGGCCTTGGTCAAGTTCTTCAAAAGGAACAAGAAGTTGTGGACATTAAATGCTGTGAAACACTCAGTTCTTGAAACCGATGTCATGAAGAAGACGGCTCCTCCAGACATACTTATGTGTGGAACAAGGATTTTATGTAAGTTTTCAGGTAAAAATTTATAAACAAAACCCAGTCAACTTGTCCAATTATAATTATTCTTTGAACAGAAGCAAAATAATCACAATATTTTGTCTTTTTTCGTGTTGTCCTTCAATATTATAGGGCATAAGCAATTACTGGTAGGTGTGTGCTGTGCATTGCTTTTTATTAAAAGTGACGAACTGACTAGATCAAAGGAGTTTGAGAATACCACTTTCTCTGTTTGCTTTCTCATCATTGATACTGAAAAGATACTCCTCAGCATTTCAAACTTGGATAGACAGCACACTTGGTAATATCTTAATTTTGACATTGAAGACTCTTTAATTATTGTGTTTTTTAAAAGAGAATAGTACATGAAATACTCTTAAATTATTAATTATACTCTTAATATTTTCAGACCTGTGAGACATGGAAGAACTTTACAGAAGTTCGGATTTACGAAGTTATGATTAGTGTTTAATTTAATCAGTGTATACATATGGAAAATAAAACCATAAGTGCAAACATTGGCTCTATTATCATATTGACCAAAAAGTACCCTTCAAGACACACCAGACACTGATCAAATTCATGATTTAACATTTATAATTGATACTTTTTGGAAAACCTTTGGTAAATTTGTGTATTAACTAGTTCATATTTCAGGATTTAGAAAAATATGGATCGAATGTCTGATGTGTTTCTTCCCAATATCACAGAAAGTAAACTTGTGAACTTCTGGTTCAAGCAAAAAAAATTACATTAATTAACAAGACTATTGCCGAGCAATAAAAGTCCCCTACCAGCGCCTAGATTGTCAGAAATTCCACGAATGTCAGAATATTTTTTTTATATGTTGCCATAGCCACCAGAATTTTTGATGTAGGAACAAAATGAAATAACGTGCATAATGTCCATATTGTCATCTATCCAAGTTTCATGAAAAAATATTAAGAACTTTTAAAGTTATCGCATGATCCAGAAAAACACCATTTCAGCAGTATATCTAGTCTATTTGTTGCCATAGCAACCAGAATGTTTGACGTAAGAACAAAATTTAATGAAGTGCATAATGTCCATATTGCCATATATCCATATTTGAAGTTTCATGAAAAAATATTAAGAACTTTAAAAGTTATCGCAGGGTCCAGAAAAAAACACCATTTTCAGCAGTATTTTGAGTCTATTTGTTGCCATAGCAACCATAAATTTTGACGTAGGAACAAAATGAAATGACGTGCATAATGTCCATATTACCATCTATCCATGTTTCAAGTTTCATGAAAAAATATTAAGAATTTTTAAAAGTTATCGCAGGATCCAGATAAAAACACCATTTTAAGCATTATTTCTTGGCTATTTTTTGCCATAGCAACCACAATTTTTGACGTAGGAACTAAATGAAGTGACGTGCATAATGTCCATATTGCCATATATCCATGTTCCAAGTTTCATAAAAAAATATTAAGACCATTTAAAGTTATCGCAGGATCCAGAAAAGTGTGACTGACGGACTGACAGACAGACGGAGCGCAAACCATAAGTCCCATCCGGTGAAACCGGTAGGGGACTAATAATTGCTTTAAAGTAGGGTATAAAAAGATTCCCATACATCTTTTTCTGACAGTTGGTCATATTGAAATAATGCTTATCACCAGAAGTTGCAAACTTTACTTGCCGTGAATGTTGTTTTGACCCATACAGTGTTTCCAGGACTGGTCAGTTCGACAAACACCATCAACTTGAGTCAACAGAACATAACAGAACAAGTTTAAAACTGCTAAACAACAATAAGAATTTTTACTGTAACTAGTAACAAACTTGTAATATATACATTTAACTACAACAACAAAACAAGTGACCAAAGGAATGGCATGAGAAATGTCAAGTGTAACATCCGTCACTTTCCGCAAATGTCAAATGTCAAACATAACGCCCACTTCTACTTGGTAGGAAAATGGCTTGTAAAGTGGCACTATTCCGCTTTATTTAAACACTACGCAAATAAAAGCATACAAACTCCTAAGAAAGGATGATGGTTTAGGTAGGATTCACAGTTTTTACCAGCAATGAATATAAATGTAATGGAAAAATCCATAACGTCCGTTACTTTAAAATCAGCTGGATTAAAGGAAGATGGGAACTCCTGTTTTATTGCAATTTTGTTTGTAAGAAAGAAGTTTATTTATACCCTTTAATGAATATGTATTCTGCCAAAATAAGGTACACACTGTTATATATTGAGAAAATGATTGTCAAAATAACGTCCATCACTTTTACTGGTCCATATTTTTTTGTAATTATTTTATCCAAATATTTATTAACTATCTTTTTTTCGCAATTAATCTAAAGTTTAAAGATTATTTTACCTAAAAAACACAGGAATACAGCTAACACGTCAAAATGAGAATTTTGAAGTGACGCCCGTTATTGTTTCCATTTTTCTGATATAGAGCCATATATAACATTCATCCACAATACATACGATGATAATGATGATAAATACATATGTATATTATTTTTTTGTATTTTTATTGTCTGTCAAACACATTGACTCTACATTTGTATTGTTATGAACATTCATTTTTCTTTTATTCTTATAATGTATACTTCTCAAAACATTCTTATCTAATTGTATGTTCCTAGTTTCCTGATTTAATGTAACATAAAACTATTTACAATTCTTCAAATATTCTTATTTTTAATTGGTACATTCTTAATTAATATTTTTTTAAATACCAATCAAAGCAAAATTTAAGTTATTTTATGCATGCATGTTTGCTCCGTATATTATTCTTTATTCTTGTAAACCATTACAACATAAACTGTTTCAAAACATTTAATAAAAATTCGTTGTCATGGCGCCTTTTTACTTTCTGGTTTTTACTTGATTTCTTTTGTATTCCTTTCCCGACAATAAATAATGCCATAATTATAAATAAACTGACCTTGTCCTCATCCAATTTATCCTCTTCCGAGGCCCACAATCGTCATAAGTGGCTACTTCGCTTTGATCTTTTCTGTTTTTCTGTTCATGATGCTTTCCGGTACGTGAGCGCCCTTGTGTTAGTACTTCGATCCGATCCAAGGTCACGGTAACCAAAACAATGTGTTTTAAAAAATTCGGTCGGAACGACAACGCATACGTAACTTCAAGAGCAGCGATTAAGTTTTCATTTTGATTTTATACTGCTATTTAAAAGTCAATATAATAGTTTTATTTATAAGATACTTCCAGTAACTTTCAAGTCAGTTAAATGGTCAAGTCCAATAATTAAACACGCGGCGGGCGGCATTATCATTACAGGCATGGTCCGCGATTCATAAGTAAATGTATCCGATGTATATTCTTACTTAACTACAGCCGAACTCTTTTCTGTGAAAACATATTAGTCTTTTATACTAAATCTTTGCCTTAAATTTTTACTCTTTTACCATACATCGTTGGTCAAGTTCATAATCAATCATATACCATTATAGAAAGATATACATATATAATGCATCAGTGGCTCGGTGGTCCCAACAACCCATTAATAGATTGTATTTAACTTACATGCATAATAGATGTATGTTTGTCATATTACTATGTTATGAAATCGGTAAATTTCATATTCATTAATTAATACACTGTTATCTAATATATAAAACTGTAAGCGTTGTGATTGTAATCACAATTTATAAAAAAAACTTAACTCTTCAAGTCGAAACCAAACGCTCTCGACTTTGCTAAATTTTTATCATAGGTATTGATACGTTGCGCTACAAGAGTGTACCGTCTTGAAAGATATACGTTTCAGTAGTGGAGTATATAATAGTCGGTCTTAAAGATGTTAAACAACATATTGTTAACATAATAAACATTCTTGGGTTATATAATGTACAGTATGGAAGCTTTAATATGCTGTCGTGCAAGATATAAAATATCTCTTGGAAGTTATAATATTCAGTCTTGGTAGATATAATATACATTCCTTGAAGATATAAAATACAGTCTTGTACAATATAATTTACATTTTTGACAGGCATATGAGTCTTGTAAAATTTATTTTTCCTTTATGGAAGGTGTTATCTACCGTCTTGGTAGATAGAATATACGTGGTTTGTAGATATGATATACAGTATTCAAAGATGTATTATTGATACTTCCAAGATACTTCCGAGATATAATATTAATACTATGTACAAGTCTACAAAAAACATTAAAATGAAGTGTTGCCGAATATATGAATAGAAAATATAAATGTATGACAAAACTCCTTATTCAGATTTTGTTTAGAATTTTATAATGAAGAAATGAATTGATTAAATATTGAGCCATAGAAAATACATAATACATGTTTGTGAAATCATGTTTAAAAGATGTAAATACATTATTTAAGTGATAAGTGATTAAAGTGATTACAGTATTTCATAGAGTAGTTTGCACAATTATTGTGTGACATGTTAAGAACTGACGATGAAAAAAGCATATTGATTTCGTGATTTAGATATTGCGGTATTGTTTCACAATACTGTTTTCGTCATCGAAGCGTTTATTTAATAATATGACCATTGCACCAGCGTTACATTTGAGATGTACGAACACGATGCGTGTTTGTGAATTCAAACAACGTTTATTTATAATTTTCCCAATTTAGCTATATATGCTGATACCTACGTTATTTATCTGCTGTATTTTGATATTCCGCACTAATAAAGTTGGTTACACAATAATATTCAATATGTCCATTTGAACTGAGTTTGTGAATATGTTAAAATTCGTATATTTTACTTTGATATAGAAATTAAAATGTTAGGGATCAGTTAACTCTACGCTACTTATTTTAAAACTTTCCGTCAAATATATATACGGAACATGCTAGTTTAGAGTAATATGATTATATACCGTGACCAAGATTAAAAAAAAGACATAAAGAGTATATCAAAACTCCACTTTTTTTGCGTTTTATGGTGACCCTTTTCCGAAATCAAATCAAAGTACTTCTGACTGGGATTAGTTGCGAAGCATTAAATAAACAATAAACATCCAACTTTTTGGCAAGAGATGCTGTGCTTATTCCTGATTCCTGGCATTTTTTTCGAAGAGCGAATCCGTTGTAAAGTGGAAAAAAATATTGGTGGGTCACTAGTTCGATTCCCCGTAGACTCTTAATTTAAAATATTGTCTTTGGCATGAGATATTTAACCGACGTACACTATACTAAGTGATTCACGGCGATATTTTAAATGCGCATGGTCGTCTCGGAAAGGGGGCGTCTAAATAATCAATTTAGATCGAATTCTCCCTCTTTGTTTAATGCACCCCTTATAACGGGACTATACCAGACCGTAGAGGACTTATAGTCACAAGTAGAACACAGCAATACACTACTATCTTTTTGTATTTTACAACTACTTTATTTAACAACTATGTCGTTATAGTTATGTATTTATCAATTGATCGTATCCCGGATGCGAAGATGACAATAATGATGTTAAGACCAGAGGTGTATATTTGCCATTTTGTTATATGACCTTATGGTTTAAAAAAAACATTTAGAACTTCAGATGTTCAAAAACGTCACTACAATATAGGTCCATTTAATCAAATAAGGAAGTACAAAACTAACTCTTTTTAATTTTTTGAATTGTTAAGACTTATTTAAGCTTATTTTGCAGAATAGATTGCTGTCTTCGACGCTTAAGATGACCCTGAAAAATAACAGTTCAAATTTATTTTGAATTCTAACGTAGAAAATACATTAACAGACATGTCTAATAAAGTCTCTGAAATATAAAATCCCCACGAAAAATCTATAGATGAAACTGCGAACACACTCGAATGGGTAACGGACCAATAGGATCACTGAGCATTCAGTGTAAATGAAAACATCACAGCATACGTATTTAGTTGGTCAATACCCGAATCTTGATGTTTATATAACTATTATACTTATTTTACAATAGAACACAAAAAGGAACATGACTATGGGCATCTAATAGAGAATGCAAAATCATTATAATTAAAAGTAGATACATGAACTTACCGATCAAATATTAAGTTGGCCAAAGTAAAGTTTATATTTCCCTGGATCTATACTCGAATAACTTCAAACCATTATATAAGTGGATATTTCGTATATTAGTTAATTATCTCAATCGAATGAAAAAACTATGACTCTCTGGTATGGTGGCCACCAAGTAAATTAATCCGCTTTAGGGAACGGGGATTGAAGCAGGGTAGCCTAGGCGTGACACGCGTGTCCGATAAAAAAAATCCTTGTTTGACAAGTATACACTTGTGGATTGCTGAAAAACTAACATTAACAGTGTTCGTGTATACTGGTAAATTCTCGGGAAACTAATGCATACATGGAGACGATATATTACAGAGATAGTATGCAAGTTTATTGAAGAACAACTTATACTTTCATATGCAGGATATATAACAGAGACTCTCTGCTAGTTATTTGTTGAGGAACTTTTACTTTTAGCAGCAGTATGGTCGTTAAATAGTTAACTAGTAAACCGTGAAGGAACAAATACTTACGGAGACAGAATTGATTACAGAGATTGTGTGCTGGATAAAATCCGCAAAAATATAATACTTACATGGACCGGATTGACTACAGAGATCGTCTTCCATTACATGTGTGCGACACTATGACTAACAGGGTCAGGACTGATGACATATTACGCGTACTAGTCAATTCCTACAAACAATAATCGTAGTTGCACAGGATAGAACAACTCATGTCGTGTACTGGTTGATTGCCGGGAATCTGCTACTTACTTGGGCGAGGCATCGTCATTATGGTCGTCTAATAGTTGTTTGCTGCAAAATATATACTTACAGATGCATTATTGGTTACAGACTTGTGTTCCTCTTTATTACTGAGAAACTCATACTTACCTGGGCACGATTGGTTACAAAGGTCTTCTTTGCAACAAGCCCTCGTACATGGATTGCCTGACAGAAATAACAAGCTTCGTTTTGATATCTGCCAGTTACTGATCACGGTTAAGTATAACATGGTACATAAAGGACAGAATCGATTAATCGGATTGTTTGTGGAAACCTTAATGCATATGTTACTATATATAGTAATATGTTTTTACGTGAACAGAAACACACATACTATTCGCCAACAGAGGTAACGATCACATGCCACAGCTTTATGATAAAAGCTCAGGCGAACGTTCAAAAGCGCTCGTTTTACTAAAATAAATACAATAATAAAACTGCTTGATACCAGCCATCTACAGACAATATGTTTTCTTATGGATTGACAAAACATCCAACATTTCTATGCAACATTTTTTTTTAATGCAATTTTGCAAAGTGTCATAGAGTGAAATGAAAAATGATTAAAACAAGAACATGGAATACTAAAGAATTTTGGCCTTGATAATGAAATCAAAACTTTAGAAATATATCTATATAATTATAAGACATTTGCTGCAATCCTGAGAAAAAGATTTTATAATATTTTAATATTTAAACGTGTATATGAACAAGTTTTTTTGTCAATCATATTTTGTCATAACTCATACATACTTATTAGACGATGATACTGTCATATACATTATTTTCTTATTCGAATAAGTCATTAGAGCAATCTAAATCACATCCTTATGTTTATTAACCAATTTATGGACACACCGTGTTCTCCACAACACCTGGTGGCCATCTACTGAGGACAAAATGGCATCTACTTCACAAAACTGTAACATCGAATATACGTGTCAAATAAAGGCAGTGTCATATGGGTACACAAAGTTATCGCAGCAATTATTTCCTATAGATTGACTGTCACCACTATCATCACAAGACAAACTATTGCAGATCTTGAAGGAATTATTTGCGTAAAGACTTCTACGTATTTTTTATAAATAGACACATACAAAGTATAACGAAATAAAGCCTTTACAAAACAAATGTAACAACCGGTCATCAAAACTTGGGGTTTGATTTTACGACAGAACCGTTTGATGTTTCGTATTCAACCATGCTCGTAGTTCGCGTATTTGTTTGTTTTCGCTATTTTTATTTTAAGAGAAGATCCTCGTACAAATCGAATCGTTATAATATAAGAATATCACGAAGAAAGGGATATTAAGATCATAATCAAACAGGAAACTTTATTCGGATGTAGAATACGACAATAACTGTTTGTTGCGGTTTTGGATTTAAATTTCCTTTTAATATATAAGCGGACACGAAAACGAACAGGTTAAATAATGTCTCCTCAGCAAAGCATATTAAACTTTTCGCCGCGACATTTCCTCATCTCGCCCGCAAATGCGGATCGTGTTACAATCGTCAAGTTTGGCCTGTTGCTTACAGCTGAAACACACTGGACCGCGGACATCAGGGCCGATTGGGGGTATGCTGACAGAATAAGAAACATCCTTATATAAAAGTTGGTCTTAAATACGGCCTTAAGAATGTGAAGAAACATTCAAACTAGCTGATTCAATTTTTCCTTTGTAACAATCAATCGCACCATACATCGCGGATCGAGTGTTGATGTAAACAGTTTTATCTGCCTAACATTACATTAAATCATCAGTTGTTTGCTAAATTAACAGCGTTTTTGGACATATGGAACAACTGTAGAAATTCTTAGTATAAACTAATATCAAGGAGAAAACGTTTTTTTTCCTTTTTGTTTAAACATCAGGGTTGTGACGTTTATCACACAACCCACAGGCCTTTGAACTTTTTTAAGAGAATCCTGCAAATAGACAAAATAATGTCATTTCAGAACCATTATCTAGAGTGATATTTAAGTTAGCAGCCGAAATAATTTTATTCAAAGCAAGTGACCATTTGAACTTATAATTAGGGCACTACATCAATGCAGTATTACATTGTTAAACTTGATTTAAGTTGGGGTCGCATCACTGTATATAGCATATCCAGTCTTAATAGATTACTTTACCATTAGAGCCACATCCCCAAAAATTGCATAGTGTTCCGTTGCAACAATGTGTGCACACAACACTGCCGATAAAGTCTTCGTCGTTTGCTGTGACGTTCAGTGGAGGTGCCAATTTATCTTCGGACCGTTTTCCAATGCCTGACCCCGTGACGCCGCATCACATAACAAATATTGTTTGCGTAGTATTTCATTCAATAATAAAGCGTTTTAAAAAGCAACCTATATAAAGGAGACATTTTTAATGGCATAATGCTATTCTAACTCTGGATAAATTTGTGCATACTAATGCTACTAATTCTATTATCATCAATCATCAGTATCAATATTATTATGATTACTTTGTTATGTTAGTTATATTATCATAATGATAAAATGTTTTAATACTTATGAAATAACTATTAATAATAAAAAACTACTACTACTACTAGTATTATTATTGTACTAATAATTAAAACAATAATTACAATACTACTCCTACAACTACTACTACTACTACTACTACTACTACTACTACTACTACTACTACTACTACTACTACTACTACTACTACTACTACTACTACTACTACTACTACTACTACTACTACTACTACTACTACTAACTACTACGACTACTACTACTACTGCTACTACTACTACTACTACTACTACTACTTCTACTACTACTACTGCTACTACCACTACTACTACTACTACTACTACTACTACTACTACTACTACTACTACTACTACTACTACTTCTACTACTACTACTACTACTACTACTACTACAACTACTACTACTACTACTACTACTACTACTACTACTAAAACAACAACAACAACTACTACTACTTCTACTACTACTTCTACTACTACTACTACTACTACTACTACTACAACTACTACTACTACAACAACAACAACTACTACTACTACTTCTACTACTTCTACTACTTCTACTACTACTACTACTACTACTACTACTACTACTACTACTACTACTACCACTACTACTGCTGCTGCTGCTGCTACTACTGCTACTACTACTACAACTACTACTACTACTATTATAACTACTACTACTAAAACAACTACTTCAACTATTACTACTACTTCCACTACTATAACTACTGCTACTACTACTACTGCTACTACTACTACTTCTACAAGTACTACTTTTGCAACTACTACTACTTCTACTACTACTACTACTACTACTACTACTACTACTACTACTACTACTACTACTACTACTACTACTACTACTACTACTACTACTACTACTACTACTACTACTACTACTTCTACTACTACTATTACTACTACAACTACCATTACTATTACTACTACTGCTAATTGATGTCAAAGGAGGGAAATGCTGAATATTTGATATCAACCAACACTTCCCTTACTATTAAGAAATCAATACTATTCGAAACAAATATCAGCCAAACGTATAAATATCCTTTAACGTGTTATAAGACGAGTCACGTGAGTAGTCGAAGAATGACAAAAGATTTAGAGCAATGTTGTTTTTGGAAAAAAAGATATTGGTGGAAACAAGTGGCGCCTAACGACAATCTAATTATTATTCTCGACAGTTCGCTTTTCCCGCATAGGTTAATATTACCTCCAGTTAAGTGCACATCGTTTTTAGTGGCCCACTTGTGAATAAAAGTTTAATTTACTAAGCCAACAAAAACTGTGTTTCAGTGATTCTCGAAAATCAACTATTCGATTTCAACTCCAAATTACGTCACCGCCTTCGTCCGATTTCAGTAAGGATTTGAAAGTACACACTCCATACTTAAGGAAATGTGCATATATTCCACTAAGGAATACAATTAAATCTTAACAAGCAGGATTTCTCACAGTTTCATAAAAGTCACTGTTAAACATACTAAAGTAAATTCTGTATCGACTCTTACACTAGAAACAGTGTGCTTAGATATGTTATTGCAAACACAGATACAAATGTTTATCTTCTTGTTGTGTGTTTAGATAATGCCGCTACGCCACGCCTACTTGTAAATAAAGCGTAGCAACGCACCGCCCCATGTTCTTCATAACTGCATGTTGACCTCTGATCTGTGTTAGTTAGTTGTAAGGCATTGATCGCTTCTATCGTTGAACGATAATAAAGTAGCCTCGAAAAGTATATGCGTTTCACTTCGTTTGTTTACCCAAACACAACACTTCTCAATTTATTGAGATAAATAACTCAATATATTACCACGAAAGCAAACAAATATGCACTTTAAAAGCATAAGAATGTAGATTTATTGCCTAAATCTACCTTTGTCCTAAATCCACCATCCCACTCAAATAAGCCTTAAAGAAACAGTGAGTTCGTTTTTGTAAGATACAGAAAATTTCATATATCCTTTGTTCCCAACCCATGCCAGAAAATTACATTTGATCCAAACATGATTTATTTGAACGCTTGGGCGATAGTTTAACTTGTTTTGATACTTGAGCTTTAAAATTGTTAAATTGTTAAGTTTAACATATGCCGTTATCGTTCAAGCTCAACAATATTGACCTGTACTTCAATGCCTTATGTTCATTCCATATCGAGTTGCTTTCATGTCAGTGTTCGGTCAGCTATCCGAATGATCATCTGTTTAACGGTCTCACGTTTACTTAGGCAACATGTAAACAAATGTAACCTCTAATGTTACAAATACCTTCGTCTTATGAATTTTCATCATGCACACATTGCAGGTAAATATGCGATTCTTAATGTATTTTAAATGATAACACATTACTAACCATGTTTGATTTATTTAATAACAATAATTGCATGTACTTAAATAATTAACCATACTCGGATTGATTCACGATTATAGCAAGTCCTATGGTTGTGTGAGGAAAACAACTAAAAACGTGTAATTATTTGAAATATAAATAAATGATTCGCGTTTAATCAATGACCCTTTAGTTATACCATCAAACGTATATTGCAACGGGAACAAAGTCCATAAAACCGGCGATACATCATTTAATGTTAGTTGCTGTGAGGCAGCTAAGAACTGCGCAGATAAAAAAACTGATATCCTATACATCATCAATAACTGATTTGTTTTATGTTTTACCAACACAAACCAACCTCGATGCCATACATCTTTTTTCCGATATAGTAATTGTTTTTCTATATATAGGTCTATATAGGTCATTAATCAATATTATAAATCATTGCAAGACACATTTGCCTGGCCTGACAGTTTATCTTTGACCCTCTCCTATTAATATTACGTATTATTATAAAATGTTTCAGAGTGTTTAATAGAGAGTTCAAATTCAGACCCTTTTGTATTGACGTTGGAAGTGTACACAATGGCAGCAATGGGTCCATTTCGACATATTTTTCTACTGAATCTACTAATTGGTATGGACAGTAACGTTGTTATTTATGCTGTTTGTAATTTCTTAAATCTGAATACTATATGCGTTGGTATTGGACACGTTTTTTCACTTTTCCGAAAATATTTTATTGCTTATATATATATATATATATATATATATATATATATATATATATATATATATATATATATATATATATATATATATATATCTGCATCGTATGTCTGTTTGTATGTCTATATTCACGCATATCTTTCTCCATATATATAAATAATTGACTGTGAACGAGTATCTAGTAATAGATCCCAGAAAACGGAAATAACGTTGTTGTGAAATATAATTAACTCCCTTGAAACACAAAAATACTCATAATGTCACTGTATCTTCTAGATCCAACGTATTTCCGCTGTGTCTCTAACATAGTGCTAGGGTAGTTATGAATCCTGATCGGATCCTGCCCAAATACAACTATGGTTTCATGTTTGTTAATAAATGTTCTTGTAAGTGTCCCTTCTGTGTATGTAAACTGTTCCAACGTTTGAAGATGTGTTGTGGTGTAAGTGTGGGGTATATAACTGTGAATGAACCATCTTTTTGGGGGATGGGGATTTCACAGTATGTCTGCTTCATTCTGCATCGTAGCTAGGCGCACACGCCGAAGTCTCCAATAGGAATATGTTTGTCTGTTTGTATGTCTGTATGAAACGCAAGTCAAGGAACTTAATGTTGGTAAACTTTCCGAGCTAGAAAAAGTGTGAGTAAAATAACAATTGATGCCTTTATATGAGTGATATGCTACTTTAAGTACGTTGAAACATTCTGGAAGTGTACATCTGTTGAATAATCATTTTAAAGCGATACACAACGTTCTATTTTTCCGACTTCGATTGAAGATAATAAATAAACGAATATATATGGTTTCATATTATCGTAGCAAGATATCATTTCGCTTTAAGTAAATATAACGCAAACATTTTAGTACATTTTACATCCGTATTATAATTTTCGTTTGAAAATAATCATTTGCAATATTGTTCAAAAGTTCTATATGAGAGTTTTGTGACGCAGTGTATCGTAAAATTAAAATATTAAATTGTATGAAGTACATGTATGGACATGTTATCATTGAATTCTACCAAACACCAAATGCACCAGACGGGAGTTCAATACGGTACAGGTTCAGTCAGTAAAAGTAACGTACAGCGGATAGTATTGAATAATCTGTCTTGATATAAGTACAGGTCAGTTTAATGTTCCCTTATAGTAGACATACATGTACACGTTCAATGCATTTACTGACTGATGTTCGTGCTCTCTGTGGTGGGCTTTTTTATACAACTACACAATCCAAATAAAGCTCATATTAAGTATCTAGTACTGAAAGGTTAGTTTATTTATGAAAAATATTTAGACAAACGACTGGACCCATGTATTAAAATTGTATTTGTCAGAATTTAGTTTACTTCATAAACAGAATATTATATCAATAAACACGAACGTTGAAGCGGACATTCTACTGGACTTAAAGGGATATTGTGTTGCTATTTAATTTACGCCATTTACGCCGTATCTTATGCTAATACACATCAAATATGAATTGCATATGTACTTGCTTACATGCAATCGTTGGATTGTTCAAAGATTTGTAACACAAATTTGATAATACAACCATATTTAGTTCACATTTTGTAGACTATCAGACGTTCAACAGTTATACAATCACCTTAAAATCCATAAAGTGGAATCAAAATGTAAATACAATTTATGTTATTATAAAAACGTACAACAGCAAATACGATACATTGATAAGCATTTTAGATTTTGACACATTTCGTGTAAAACAGACAAATATATTGTATCAAATCTTCATTGTGCGAACAAAAGCGGAACATACAAACTGTGCAATTTGTTGAAGAAAAACAAGTGAAAATCAATGAAACACCTACATCGATGAAAAAATGGAAGTTTATCCGAAAGTAAGCAATGTGGATATGTGCTTTACTGTTGTTAATTTATAATTAGGTTACATTACACCAATTCAATATTGTTAACAAGTTTGAGACTATCGCTTCATTAAATAAAAATATAATCGAGCCATACTCTCCGATAATGGTGTTAAATGCATGTGCGTAAAATGTCGTCCCAGATTAGCCTGTGCAGTCCGCTCAGCCTAATTAGGGTCGACACGTTCTACCTAAACTGGATTTGTGCTAAGAAGAGACCTTCAGTAAACGAAAAATAACACGAAAGCGGAAAGTGTCGTCCCTGATAAGCCTGCGCGGACTCCACAGGCTTATCTGGTACGACACTTTACGCATATGCATAAAAACCCATTTTCACAGAGCACGACCCATATAAGAAGTCTATCAACGTGCTTCAAGTCGTTTTCAATGCCCCGGCTTGTTGTCTATGTCATTCTGTCTAACTTTAACAAATCTGCATTTCCCATCAGCAGGTGTTGCCTTGGCAGATTCGTGCAACAGAGTGGAAGACTGCCATCTCAACCAATGTGCACACACACATGGGGCGACACTTTGTCTCAACCATACATGCATTTGCGGTAAGAAATAGAAAAAAAGTACATCTTCCACAGCATGAGAATAAAATTATTGATATTGTCATAGTCGTAGCCAAGCTCGCTCAAAAACGCTATTCAAATGCTAGCAAGACATATATTTTAATAATTATAATCACTAATCGGGAAAATAACCCATTGTCTTCAAGTCTTCAAGTCGATGCGTACATGTACACGCTGAATTTCATATACACTACAGGAAGCAAATATATAATCAATTCAAAGATCTAGAGAACCGCTTTGAAAATAAACAGTACACAATTCTCCCTCTTTAATAGTCAAGAAGAGACAAGACAAGCTTTTCATTCGAGATCAGTACAGAGTGCATAATCAAGAACGTAATGTGATAAAATACAATAAATCAGTGGCCAGTTTGTTTATGTAATGTTTTAAACAGAAATAATACAAATATTGATTCAAATACAGTGTACAGACTGCGTAACATACACTTGGAGAGTGATGTGCATGTTTAACACGGTAACATATTGTCTTATAACTAGTGCATAGTTTGAATAGTTTGCAACATTTTAAGAACATGTGCGTTCACAGATCCGGTTAAAGAACTGAATTTATATAAGGAGGTCTAACGTAAAATCTTCCATCGAAAAATCTTCACCTTATAGTATTGTACCATGGCCACATGCATACACTATGGTACACGTCTTTAAGATCCATAGAATCAAACGCCCAATCATTTCAATAAAAACATATTTTTATCCAAATGGTTAACACGAATAAGTTATAAAATATCACATGTATACATTATTTACTTTAAACAAGAATGTTTTATACTATTGAATCATAAGTAAACCCTTTCCTTATTTTATATGTTGATTTTAAGACTATGCAGTAGTACCCAATCCATGTGTTCGAAATCATGTCAAAATTATCGGGTTGTCACATTGATGATTGAAATGAATACCAAATTTTAGAGCTTCTGTGGCGTCAATTGCGATGATAAATACTCGGAAACCATAAAATAAGACATGAATAATCCAACTAACAAGGTTCACAGAAAACATAACAAAATAAAGCCGTCCTTTGCGTCGATCCTGAGCAACAGGTTCGTGCAAGCATACACTTGCCATAATCAATGGATAAAAGATTGGGATTCTACGTGATCACAGTGTCTCAGACTTTGCTATGAGATGGGACATTACTACCGTTAGTAGTAGTTTCTACGTCTAACAGGGAAGATACGCATTAATAAGAAATAGAAAATAAAGCTTAATAATTAAAGTGTTTGAATGCTGAGGATTTTGTGTTTGTGAAGTTGTGGCTTCGTTACGCGATATGCCAAGTGTTTAATCTTTGTTATATGAAATGAAAATACTTCATGGGGAACTTAATTGTTCACATAATACTATGATTTACCATACGTGTATGTACAAAACAAGGCCGAACGTGGAATGAAAACTTTTGTTTAAATTAAAACAATTTATATCCCTGACTTGCAGCCAGATCATGTGAAAGTTTGAAAAGAATTTGTTTACTATTGCATTTAACCGTGACATGGAGTTTTGAAATGTTAAGAGTTAAAGTTTATACCGTATATCGTTTCTCCCGAGTGATAAGAAAACAAATTTCGATGATCTAGGGTGAAAGCGTTCTCTTGTTGTTATGCAAACAATGATTTTATGTTGTTAACTCTTGCGAATTTGGCCTTTTCACTTTGTAACTTAAAATAATTGTCTTTCGTTTATGCAAAGGAACAAGCATACCATTTTAGATGATCCGACAACGCGTGCTCTAGATATCGTGTGGAAAGCAAATCATAGTATACGTACAGGTGATCTTAGCCTATGACCTGGTGACCTCTAAATCAACACTCTTCCTTTCTATTCTTGTAACGGCAAGTGTAGTTTGTATTGTGCTGCAGCTCACTATTACTCCCGTTTTGTATAAGCATCTATAGTTTAGATTATGTTTCGGATTTATATTGCGACCATATTATCACAATTGCGTTGAGTGTAGTAACTTGACACAATCCATTGCGAATGGAGAATAATTTGCACATTCAATTATTGCGTTGCAGCAGATCCTTGCAGCCATAAGCCATGTTTGAATGGCGGCACATGTGTACACGCCTCTACTTCTCCTTTCTATAAATGTAACTGCTCTGCTGGAATAACTGGGGACGATTGTGAAAGTAAGTTAGACTTTGTTAACACATTAAACACATTTTCATTACATGGTTTAAATCAACCACTTTCCATTTTGTACGCGGAATTAAACTGTATAACAACAAATGTCTAAATGAAAATCATACACTCTAATCATAAAATACGCGTACAATTGTTGATTACATCAAGGCAGTAGTTGTGAAAAAGTACCCGTGTCCTTCTCTTGGACCAATAAACGTATATTAATAACAGCAAATAATATCATATAGACAACCACTTCCCATTTCCTATAAACGGACCACACTTTTTCATAAACAACTTGAAAATCATATACATGTACTTATATTCAACATCATAAATATACACCCATGTATAACTGGTATATTTTGAAATAATACAGATTATTCAGATATAAATAAAGATCTGCAAGAAAGAGGAACAATTGAACATTTATAAAATGCTAAGCCCGCGGATGCATTACGTGAGGACCGACGTGTGACCGACTCCCGACACCTGCATGATTAACGTGCTTTACACACAACCGTTAGGTCAAATTTAAGTTATACATACACTTGCCAGCCATGAACCTTTCACCGAAAGAATAAAATGTGTGTTCTGGTCGTGCGCTCTGGGCTAAACCGGATTTTTCCGAGAGAATGAACCAAACCACCAAACACACATTAGCCGAGATTAGGTACAAAGCGTGTGTACCAGCCATTAAGTTAACCGGACAGCTTAAACGTCAGTTTTCGTATTTTAGCCATGCAGGTTTATATTCTAAATTGTATTAATAACTTCAATTAAAGCTATTACTCACATTTATCGTTATTGTAGCTTGAAACAGTATGTCAAAATCGACGCAGGAGTTTATAGATCAACTTATATGTAAAACATCAATTGCATACACATATTATATTTGGAATAATTCGAATTTGACACCACAAGAGGTTGCAGCCATCATTATTATCTTTTTCAATGTCGAATGCCCAATGATAGTTTCAACATTGAAAACAAATATGTGCATTAACGGATAAAAAAGATTTGAATTCTAGCATTTGGGGGATGAATGATTAATTGATTTCTGAATGCAAAATCTCAGCGTTCAGTGTTTGCATTTGTAAATGTCTTTTAAAATGCTTTGTCGTACGTAAAAAGCTCGAATGCGTATGCTTCTACTAGGAATCTTAATTTGTATTATTATCTTGATGTAAAATTTAACTATACGTGTTTTATTAAGGAATTTGTTTTTACATGATATTAAATCTTATTATAATAAATGTTACATTTAGGAATGTATTTTCACTTGCTTCGCCTGAGTTAATATGTTAAATGATATTTTTTACATTTAAATTGTATTTTCCGTTCCAATTAACGATTCATTCTGCACCCATATGTTTACAACATTCGGGGTAAATTCTCTTCAGTGAGACAGTAAACCATCCTTCACATGCGCGTTTCCTTTTAATGTTTAAGTTACTTTTGGCACCAATGATCATGTACAACCAACTAATGTTGTAATAATACTTCGTGCAAAAGGAGAGAATGCATTTTCAGTTTCTGTTCGTTGAACGGCCTGCCTTATTTGGATATGAATTTTTAGTTTGCATAGTTAATCATGCCTTAAAAAGAGAAATATATTACTGTTGCACAGCGTACAGAACCCCGACATAAGACTTGCGTCAATCACAGCTACAACTCCTACACTAAGCACACATATGGAGTGGTGATGCTTAATTTATTTACATTTATCAAACTGCAAATTCAACTTAAATGCACTACATGAATTAACTTTATTTTATTTCTGTCAATTAGCAACTCACTGTGATTCCTCTCCTTGCAAAAATGGCTCAACATGCCGAGCGCTTCATCAAGAGCCGTTTTACAAATGCTATTGCAAGCCAGGCTTTACACAGCACGACTGTAACAGTAAGTAAATTGTTCCATTAACAGAGGCCGATTGGCTAGTTGAAGTTTGATATAAGAGGGCTACATAATGGACATGATCGACAATTTGATGTTAGTCGTGTATGATTTGTATATGTTTGATAAACAAGACATTTCACCTAGTTTTTCAGGAGATAAAATGTAATAGAATTTAACTTATGCAAGTACGATATTTTATCCTATAAGATCAGGCAAATTGATAGAATATTAACCACTTGTTATATTATTAGCTTTATGATTCCGAAATTTGCAACGCCGGTTTATTTTAACGTATTTCTATGCTATGCCATGCAATCACAGTGAGAAGTCAGGTCGTTACAGAAAATCATAGTAAGTCGCTTTCCTGGGGCTTAAATACAACTACGATTACGTTCAAATTGTTGTCTACGTTCTACACTACACAGTATAGTCGGTCTCGATCGAAAAGCGGTTAATTTCGGAATTTTTCTCTGTTCGTGTATGTGTTATGTATTTATTACGTGCATTTATTTATTTAAATTAACATAACATAAATGACAAAAGTGCTTCTCGATTAATATTTTATTCTGTCCCATTGATTTGAATATAGAAGCACTTTATAAACATATTATGTTTATCAACCACTAGATTTAATACACATAGAAAACGTATTATGAATGTGTTAAACACTCAGACAATCTTAGGAATTTTTTTTCCTTGACAACATTTGAAATTTATGCGACACAATGTTAAAGTGAATTAGCCGAGATTTCTAATTTTCATATTTACATTCACCCCATACAAGATATTCTTACACCCTTCGTATGTCGGTAAACTCACGACAAGCGAAGCGGTGTCTCCATACCAATCACGGGTCCGAAGCGCAGTGATCTCCTCCTTGTTTTGTTTGTTGGCAATCCAATAGTTTCTTCTCTGCATCGTCTCCGTATCTTCTGCATTACCCTGTCGTAGGCTACTACAAGTTGATTTCCCTCATGCGTATGGTGTCCATTGTTTCTGACGAGGATTCCTTCTCACGTAGTTGCTCGTTATGGACAGTCACGCACAGCCCACGTCCAATATATGCGATCACCTCGTTTGCTTTTGAAACGACATATATTAAAATACTTATGATTGAAAAACTCTATTTAATCGTAATATCTCGATTCAATGCATCCAAAATATTGACATAATATCAAATTAACATATTTATACTTGAAAATCTATATTTAATCTTAATATTTTGATTTCATTCATCAATCGTTCTTTCTATTTCCCATCTGAGTCCCGAGTCTGTTCACTTTTTGTTGAACAACATACTTACAATACCTCGCATGTTATTAAATCGATAAGAATACTTATAATTATAAACTTGCTACAACTCTGGAACCGTCAAGAACGATGCTCAGCTCTCCGTATTTATTAGTAACCAAACCTACGTGCAGTTGCGCATTTGCCATGTTTTCTGATCAGGACTTTTGAAATAAGTGAATTTATGTTGGTTTGTTACGGCACTCAAGTGTAGGTTTATACCATCAACGGTTAATTTATTTATAATGAATGGATGTAGATTAATGAATGTTTGTGATTTTCGACCGTTATTTAATTAAATAGTTTTTTTTCCTTTAAAAAAATATATTGTATTTATGAAACAAACAAGTAATTGCTAATTATCGTTTATAATTTTATCGTAGGTTATCAAAATAAAGCCAGTTATGATCTTTAATATTATGTTTATAACGCATGCAAGTTTGTCCAATATTATGTGAATTGTGAACCGACCTTTAACTTTGCTTCTAACCCCTCTTCACATCTACTTGAACGGTTTATTGGATTTCTAAATGTGGAACAATCGGGACGAAACCATGTGTTGAGGCTTTTACTTAAAACCCAGTCTACCGACGTAAGATCGGCCTTGACAAAACGTTATTTAAAATAGTATTTACCGAAAGTCATTATTTAGTAACATAGTGAAAACATTAATAAATCACATTGGACCTCCATTTGGCACAATAAACAGTGATCTTGAAGCCTGTACGTTTTACTTTTGGCTGTCCATGTTGAATACTTATTTGAAATAAAGTGTAAGAATTCCAGAAAATATTGATAACATAACAGTCACGAAAAGCATTGACACTTGAGCTAGATGGTGGCTTTGGCCTTTACCTGTAAGCATGGAATGTATTCGTAACTAATATACTGGGTTTTCTAAAATTAATCTGCAATGGTATCAACATCAATAAAATCAAAATGCTTGCGTTGAAATTAGTAGATCTGTAACTAAATATGGACGAACTTTATAAACATTAAAAGCAACAAAAATGTAGGTATTAAAGTACGGTTTGATTTATTGTACTACAAATATGGGATGTTTCAATGTTTGAGTACGTGTTAAGATTTCGGTAAAATACCGCAGGCATGCTTCGTTAAATGTTACACAAGTTTGTGAATAGTAACGAATGACGTTGAATAAGGGTTAAACTTGTGACGGTTTGATACGTTTGAAATACAGAATAATGGTTGTATCGTTATTGTTCTGTTATGTATTATATGATGCTAAGTATGTGCTGTTTTTATATGTTTATGTACGACAAAAATGAAATGGACTCAAATCAAAAAATTAATAAAAGAAATCTACATCTTAATATAGACAAAACTATCCGTAACTTTTAATTTTATCAAATAAGTATTTTTTGTTATTGAACGTAATTGATTAGCGAATACAGGGGTACGTGTATTCTAGTTCCGGTACATTCATGCAACTATAGACTAATACTCTGCTTGTGTTTAAAGTCGTACACAATGAAAGTATGTGTATAGATTGAAAGAAATATATGACAAAAATGCATGTTTTAAATCATTTGACAATAAAGATATTTATAAACTGAAAATAACACCAATAAATACGTGTGCAATAGGAATGGAAGCATTATTTTCTCAATAATACGGTTGCATTTATAAACAAATACTTCCGTTTCCTCTCAATTGACGCATAGATGGTTAAATATAATTGATAATTCAATATCATTGGAATTACAAATAAAGACCTAACTATTAATTGAAAATAGATACAAAATGCAATAAATAATTATTTCGAGATCATCTATTGATCTTCTGACTGACACAACTGCCCGTCTATTATAATTTAACCTAAAAAGATCTTATTATCACTGTAAATCGTATCATTAAATCAATAAATACTTTTTAAAGCACATTCATTTGTTGACTTAAAAGGTCGTGACCTAAAATTTGACCCAAAAGTTGTATTTATATTTGAAAATTGTATCACATAACAATACTTTTGAGATCTTACCTAATTTTTGGCACACCTGCCCGCAACCTATCACCAGCAAATATTTTATAATAACGGAACATCGTATTAAATAATAAATAAATACGATGGAGCACACCCCTTCATTTAAATACATAATTGCTTTCTCTAACACACGTCTAATAATACCTGTTAATAGTGTATCTAAATAATAAATAATGCTTTTTAGCACATTCATGAATGTAACCTATAATTTCACCGAAATATGTCTAATTATTACTTAAAATCATAACATGTAATCAGTTAATAATACTTTCAAGCACACGCATTTATGTTATCTATACTTTCACTGTTAAAGGTTTAAATAATCACTTAACAACATACAATTAAACATACAATTAAATCAATTTACGTATTGGATGAATTTTCGTAAATGTACATATGCAGGTCTACATTGCACATAGTTTGACTAATAAATATCTTTCCAGTGCACCCTTGCGACCACCATCCTTGTTCGCACGGTGGCACGTGCGAACCAAAACCAGACCGTCCTTTTTACCGATGTAACTGCTCAGAGGGGTTTATCGGGGACCATTGCTATGGTATGTAGGACAATCCAGATATCACAAGAAAATGGCTTTCATAAACGTTGTTTTTTTTTTACAGTGTTTAATGATTTATGATAAAAGATTGCTAAGTATCCCTGTATTTGATAAATAAGAAAAATAAGTGATTATTACCGTTAACAATATATGCACAGCAAAAGCCCTGAGCTCTCAATGCATTAATCATACATTAATTTATATATCAGGATGTTCCAAGACAGCTTTGCCAATGGAAAGTCATAAGCAGACTTTATTGCAGAGTGCTATTGTGGTAATGATGTTATTACCAAGTTAATTTTATTGTATTGCAGGGCATCTTTGCAACCAGAATCCATGTGCGCACGGTGGCACATGTGTGCACGCCTCTAGTTCACCTTTCTATAAATGTAACTGTCCCGTTGGTATAACTGGAGACGATTGTCAAAGTAAGTTTAAAACATATTTTGTTTATACATCGACTTATTATTATAACAAAACGTGTTTGAATCAATCGTTTCCCTGTTAATGTACATGGAGTTGAACTGTATGATGGCAAATGTCTACATAAAACTGAAAGTTTATGAACACCCATGCATTAGTTTTCTAACAAATATCCGTCTCCTACAATTGTATCAATAAAGCAACATGTATATATATAACAGCAAATAATATGATTTAATGCAGAAAGAATACGTTGGTTACATGCTTGCATTTATAGATTAACACTTCCCGTTTACTATACATGAATCAATATATGTTAAATATTACTTTAAAATCAATTGATCAAATTAAGCAATACACGATAAAATACGCGCATTTATTAATCTATTCATTTGCTTAAGGCCATCACAGAAAAATTTCACCAATAAAGTATTAATTATCACTAAAATCGTATTCTAAATTTTAAAAAATGCTTTTGAGCATAAACGTGCGTTTATATATACAACATCGCGTTACCGATAATTTCGAAAACATGGGTCTAATTGTAAATCGTATAATGAAATCAATACAAAATACGCCTTTCCCAAAACTCAAAATAACGGAACAAAATGACGTGTATATGTTTGTATTAACAACCTTGTTTATGTAAAGACTTGAGTAAATTTATTTCTAATAGAAAGTGATGCGCCGAAACCGTTATGCAACCGTTTATGCCTTTAAAGGTTTTATTAAGGTTCATGTAGAGGCTTCATTTTGAAAAATGTGGGACCCCAAGCATTGAACTCAAATTTGACTAAAGGAAGAGTGCCACATTGAAAATGTATACATATATGCTTTAAAGGATGTTTTTCCTTCTACTGCTACCAATTTTGTACATCAACGTATCATACCATCCACAAAATCAATCAAAATACAAAGCGATTTTAACACTAAAATATACATTATTTTCAAAAATCTGAATCATGTTTATTCCACGTATTTCGGCGGAAAATTATATAACTAGTGAATAATATCGACATTGACGAGGGCAAGTTACGCTTAAATAGTAAAAAAAGTTTACATATCTAGAAATATCAAAACTCGAACACATGTCATTTCATCACCATGGGGGCAGCCATTTGTAAATTCATAACATAGAAAGAAACATGCTAAAAACTAACTCATCGCCTAATTGACATTCCAAACGGTTGACGATGACAAATGCATTGGATTGTTATCTTTCCGTTGATGTTTGCAAAATGCACGATCAGACCTCATAAACACTCAAAAGAATAACTATGTAAGAAGCATTTCACCAATGTTTACAATTGTTGTCGAATCACCATACTTATATTATTGCGCATAAAATAGTACGCTTACAGACTGACAGAAAGATCGATACGTAACTCCGTTAAATTCATCACGGTATACTATTCTATTGATAATATATAATAACACATCGCTTTAACAATCTAAAAGGAGAAATAATTCTTTTAAACAAAGTTTTTAATAACGAAAGTGAAAACAACGGAAGTTAGATGGATATTCTGTGAGATGAACTTCGGCTCCAGAAAAAACAATACAAATAAACTAAAAAAGACGTGTGGGGGACAATTTTCAGCTGGAAAATATTTGAAATAGGGTAAGTGATGATATCTCTACGTGGTCATTTCTGTTATTTAGTGCGATCTCTTGCTGATTAATGTTAATAGTTGTTTTACTAGTTGCGAACCAACTGTCAAAATATGTTTGTGTTTTCTCAGGTATGTGTATACACATACCCGGTTTTCTCACTACTGCACGTGGTTTCGACCGATTTGTTTTGCACGTTTTTCTACGGAGCACAGCGAGGGCCACGCTTTCAAAATGGGTAGAAGTAATCGAAATATAAAATCAATCGGTTTGCCAATTTCTTTATAATTCTTTACAATTTTATATGTCGTCTGCAATCTATTTCAATTTTAGATGGTTTAAATTTCCAATTTGGTTGAGAGGTAAATAACAAAATTGTTAAGCCTTTGAAGAAGAATTGTGACTCTTACTATCCACCATACCTAGATTTTTAAAAAGTAGTTACGTTTTAGTTATTTTTAGAACTTTGTTTAGGAAATTTATCCAAAATAGGCAGTTAAATAAAAACTCATGTGTTGTTTTATAACAATAATTTTCTGTGAAATGTTGCTAACTTTACCTTGTATATGTATATAGCTTTGTATTTATTCAACTTAAGGTAGTGCATATCCTTCCTAACTTTAGATTGAGATTTTGTAAATTAGTGTAAAAATGTATTGGTTTTAAACCAAAATATGAATAAAGCACACAAATATTGAATGTCAAAAATGTGTTTATGTTATTCTATCCGTCTTTAGCTTTAAAATGATATATAGTTTGATGTTTGACCATATTGTACCACATTGAATGAAGAAAAACCAAAGCGAATTTTTAATGAATTTTATCCCCCCCATGAACCTTAACAGCGCTATGCTATGTATAATTTAAGCCAACAACATCTGTGCTCAGCAGCCACATGTTTGCAACAACCACGGAACCTGCAGACCCGAAGATCTAAGCCCTTATTTCAAGTGCTCATGTGCGGCTGGATATACTGGGGAACACTGCAGCAGTAAATATGTTTCTTAATGTGATGTTTGTCTTCCTGACCAGCACATCCTCTTTTTCCGTCTTTTCTTCTTCATTTACAGTAGCAACGCCAACTTCACCGTAATCATCGTGCTCATCAATAACATTGGCTCGTTTTTGCGAGCCAATCCATATATTAGCAGGGTGACTTGTATGTATTCCAGAATTCCGGTCTAAATTGAGGAATAAATGTCATCGAGGTAAATGGCGTTTGCATGAAATCGTTTAACAGAACGGCGCTTCGTTCGTGCTCTATAGTTTAATTGACGTTTGCTTATAAATGCTGCTCGGTCCTATTCATTGTTTGGTCCAAGTCATTGTAATTACGATCGAACAGAACGTAATTGGCGTATCGCGTTTTCGCCGTGAGAAAAAGAAACTTCTTCAATACATGTATACGCTGATCGAAGGAAAACGTCTGGACTCGTTTCATTGCCTCCAAGCAGAGTTCAAGGTCAAGATTGTTGCACCATATCAGACAATCTAAAAACTTGTCATAATATAAGGTGTTTACACCTTTTAGCACAACCACAAAGAATTGTTCCGTTTCGTTTAAGAAATAATGAAAAGCTTGAAAGCTCAAATAATCAAGTGTACCAACACAACAGAACCAATCGCAAGGGAGGTAGCTTTTTACTCAGCATATGTAAAGAAATCCGGCGTATGTCGAACCAGACGCAAAACACAGCAATATCATTGCACACACAACTTTATTTCATGCATATCAAACAACGCCTATAGAATAAGTTGTTCATTACAAAGTGACGCACATGCATTGTAATGCTACATAATAAACTGTTAATTAAAATAATGACATCACTCAAACGAAATATTACATGATAATTGAAAAAGTTAATGAAAGCCATCGATCGTTGGTGTGTGGCTAGCCCGAACGACAACGTTGGCCATCTTTTTCTGCTCGGGTGGTGTGGGACGCCTTATGCTAGAATTGAAACCAAAACGTAATAAGCACATTGTAGTTCGTCGCAGATCATAATGGCGACCGGAATATCATTAAAGTACATTGTACTGTTTGGCATTGCACCATTGCGACCAAAATAACACTAGTAATAACATTAACATAAAGATGTTAGTGTGTTGTTTGGCATCAATGGAGCCTTAATGTCACTGACACGTACATTGTATTGTTATTTTATTGTATCGTACCATACATACCAAAGCGTTTTAAACACGTTAATTTAATTGTAATTATGTTTTATCTTACAATTGCCATATAAATTCTTTTTTGTGTCATATAGAACCATAGCTAACCATTACAGTCACCCGTTCCATAGCGTTAATCCTTGTATAGTTGTGTTTTTAATCTTATTGTTGGTTGTCCATTATAAAAGTGTGGATAAGATAAAGAAGAAATCTGATGATAGTGTATCATGGCATTCATCGTTTTCTATATTAAATACTACAGCAGTTTGATTTCTGCTATGTGGTTGAAGTCATATATTTCTTCAATGGTTACATATTTCAGTCATCAGAGGTCTCAGCATGTAGTGCCCATTTGTGCTCTGTAGGTTTAACATATTGACGCTCTTTTTTACACCTTTATACACAAAAATATATAGAAATATTGCTGATTTTATTTGTAATGCTTTTTATTGATAGACCAATTGTATAAGAATCACTAATACCCTAATCGTTTTAAGAGACTGTCCAATACTTACGACATAAGACCAATATAATTATGTGCTGTGTTTAGCTTTGGATTCAAAGTTCGCGTTTTTGCATTCCTGTTTTTATTTTAATTTTAAGAAAATAATGTGATTTAAATCGGTTTTTTGTGCGTGATGGGTTTGTTATTTAATCCGCAAAAAGTATTAGGCAATGCATGCTTAGTACTTACCGTTTTAAGCGGTTGTAATCGTTTTGTTTTTCTCTTACCTATAGACGGTGTTGTGTTATAAAAGTAGTGGTCGGGAACAATTAATTATCTTCTGATAGAGTTTCATCGTTAACACCATTGACTCGCACCATAGGCCTACAGATTAGCGTTTAACTTTCTCGTATATTATATTGTTTCATCACATCTTTGCGAAAGTAATGTCTGGCGACAGTTTATTATATTTTGTCACAGAGCTGTATTGCGACCAGAATTGCATTATAGCATTATATTGATAGTGTAATGGAAAGAACCATGACATTAAGAATTTCATTCTTAATTTTGTTTCAGCGCATGCTTGCGACCAGAATCCATGTTCGAATGGCGGAACGTGTTTTCATTCCTCTACTTCTCCCTTCTATAAATGTATTTGTTCCGCTGGAATAACTGGAGACAATTGTCAAAGTACGTTTGAAAACGAACTACGTTTGTTTATATTTCTACATCGTTCCTTGGTCTGGAATATAATTTAATACTTAAAATAATTTTGAAACCCAAACGGCATCCCCAAAGACATCTTCTCTTGGAATAAATATGTACAATACAGAACCTTGGAGGTTCGTTGAACAAGTTTCTCTTTAACACACGTGAAAACTGTTTTGTTTATAAATACTTTATTTTTCGTACAGAATGAAGTGTTCATTTACATATTCTGTAAGAGGCAATACTCAGGTTTTCTAAAAAACATAGCCATATCTGAACTTCGGAACACATATAATCGAAAATTATCATCAATGGAGCTAATTGCAACGCTTGTAGCTGTTCATCTTTGCTTCCAAAGCGTGTCCTTTTTATACGTGCTTATGGAAATTATTAAGACAGACGTGTCAACCATTTACTTTCAAGTAAACACTGTTGCTTTTTTAAGCAAAGGTTGTCGTACGGTTTACTACGCATTTGAATAAAGAATTGGTTTAGTGCATTGTGTTTTGAACGTTTCCGATACAAAATACAGTTGTATATATCTAGTGTTATATGCGGGGTTTGTTTTTGTAAAGAACTTGAACGTTGATGATAACGGTTAAATTATTACGGGTTAAGTAAATATTCGTAACCATCTTCATTAGTCTTAGTCTTCATTAGTCGATTTTTGTTGCATGTGGCTAAATGTTATGTGATATTGAAGCGAACAATATCTGCTCCATTCTGCACAATGCATGTACCGGTACAGGTCAGTGTGTTTCAACCCAGTTAAGTCCTTTCTACCATTGTCAGTGTTATGCCGGATACAGGGGCGATAACTGTGAAGGTACATTCTCACTTGTTTATGGCTTATGACGCATCGACATAGATCAGTCATTTCTACCAGTTATAAAGTCAAGCCTAATACATTGGTATAGGTAATGTTAATTGGTCAATATTCGGCGTTCAATTGATGAAATGTGAGAGTACATAGTAATCATTAGTTGTAATCTTGACATAAGATGGTTATTAAAGTGTTTCAACATATTTGCTCACTGATAAATACAAGGGTATTTACTGTTGTGGATAACCGTTGCATATTAATCATTATTGGTTCAGTTAAGTGTGTTTGTAAATAGTTTACCTTGGCGAAAAAGGTATATTTATTGTTAAATGAATGTAACATGTTTTCCAAAAAATGTTCTTGTTATCAAATTGTACATTTTGATTAAAGTTGTTCGTGTGTGTATTAATATGTTAATAATATTTTTTCAACAAACTTGAATGTATGCTTACTTAACGTCCTGTAATTGGTCCTTGCAATTACCTACGACGTTAATCCATTGCCAAACAGCTGAACTTACAATGACTCCTTCTTTTGGTATCTTAGCTTCCGTGGTTACTTTATTTCTATCTGCATGAATGTTCATTGCAACAGCAGACCGTTCTTAAATACGTGCAGACATTTAGAAACATCACCGTTCTACACATGTCAATGCACGCCCTGGCATCTAGCCGACCGGTATCGACTTGTGAAAAACTACTGATATTTATTTTGTTTAGATTTAACATACCTCTTTCAGAAACAACTTCTACAACTACTCATGCACCAACACATACCGCGACGCGGGCAACCCATATGACTACACAGTCACCATCAGTTACCACGACGCACGCGACAACCCATAAAACCACCCAGGCACCATCACAAACCACGACGCACGCGACAACTCATATAACCACACATGTACCAAGACTAACATCGACGCAAGCGACAACCCATATATCCACGCAGGCATCTTCACGAACCACGACGCACGTGACAACTCATATAACCACGCAGGTACCACAACTAACATCTACGAAGGCTACAACCCATATTACAACGCAGGCAACCCCACAAAGATCGACGCAGGCGACAGCCCATGTAACCACGCAGGTACCACCACTAACATCGACGCAGGCGACAACTCATATAACCACGCAGACACCATCACTTACCACGACGCACGCGACAACCCATATATCCACGCATGCACCATCAATTACCACGACACACGCGACGAACCATATAACCACGCATGCACCATCAATTACCTCGACGCACGTGTCAATGAATATTTCCATGCTCGCGCAAACGAATCGCCCAACGCCTTTGCCAACGCATGCGCAAACACAAGACATATCTCCAGCCACGCCATCGACCACTGTGTCTCATATCATAGTCAACAAAACGATGGACCGTGAGTAGTTATTACTTCCTGTATGCAAAACGTATTAGATAGTGGATTGTTTTCGTATTGTTTCACCTCTTATTTAACGAACAATAATACTTTCGCATTATATGCGTTAATGCTATCCATGTAATAAGCAACGGGGTAGTTTTTCAACCGGCCAATGCGCTGTAATCCTTTACAAAATTCATCTCAGGCTTAAGCCGTGTAAGTGTTTCAATAAATAAATGTAACAATTAACACAGTTTTGTGTGATTATTAGCTTCGTTTTCTATCTTAATCGACTCCAGTACGAAAACAATTATATACATATTATATTCAGTTAATGGAATGCACACATGTTAGGTTTATTAATGCGAGATATAAATACATAAATGTATTTCGGTAACACTGAGTTATGTTCCTTTTGTTAACATTAAAACATTTAGAAAGTAAAACAGGAATGCAATCGACAATAAGTATATTGT